>NC_037672.1:135631778-135768930 GCF_003255815.1 Theropithecus gelada | reverse complement strand
TCAAAAAAAAAAAAAAAAAAAAAAAAAAAAAAGTACACTTCGTAAATATAATCATACTCCACTTAAAGAAGCCATGATTTTTAAGTGTGTGAAAAGGTGCCATGACCCAGATAGATTTCTACCTCTCTTCCTTATGATAGCTGGTATGAATATAGAGTAAATTCCAGTGGAATTGTCTATACAAAATAAATTTGAAAAAATATTAAGCAAAGTGGCTGATCTTGATCATTTACAATTATTGAATGTAGCTTCATAAATATATTTATTTTGCATTTCTTCCTAATGAGAAAATAAATTCTGTAGGAGTAGACCTGTTGTGTTGTTCGTAGTTATAACCACAGCACATAGAACAGATACTAGCCCAGAGCAGGTACTCAGTAGACACTTGTGGAACTCGTGAGTGCGGAATTACTGTTTTACATAGTCATACTCATTATATGTGTCTTTGTATACACCCATACCTCCCTTACATTGTTTTATAAAAATATTACCCTCTAGCCTTAAAATAATTCTTTGCTTATTTTGCCATTTTTTTTTTTTTACTCTGTGTTTTTAGGCACAATTATAGTGACTAGGAATTTATTGAACTTAAAAATGCACTAGATGTTTGATGGCTGTGGTATACTGCATTGCAATCTACTTTTTCCTACAGCCTTTCGTATACTTTATAAAATTCACCCTGACGTGTGTGATAGGTTTTTTTTTTTTTTTTGAATTCCCTAGGTTTTGCTTTTGAATCTTTTTCTGAGTATTGTTATATCTGATGAGTCTGACTAAGCATTTCCTGGGTGAGTTCAGCGAGCATCCTGTCAGTTGGCTTTTGATTTTCAATAAAATTCAAGTTCTCACAGTTAGTTTTCTTCCTGTCCAAGGGCTTGTGGGCCAGTATAATTTCCATGGCCATTAACTGCTGTGCGGCTTCAGCAGCGCAATGTCATTGAGCGACAGTGCAAAAATGAGGTTTTATCACCTGTTCTAAGTTCTTTACCGCTCTAGTTTCTCAGGAGCATTCCATTTCATGGACAAGCAGCAAATTAAAAAAGCACACCAAAATAGGCCTCTCTGTATCTATGCAGATGGGGAAAGGTTATACATATCACATAAAAAAGAACAATACAGCCCACACATAGAAATCTCATTGGCTTTCTATTAATTTGCCATGGAACTGTGGAGCAGATGAAGAAAAATATGAAAATAATGTTCTCAAATTTGAACCAGGTAGTTTAGATGCTCCAAAGTTGCTTTTTTGGTCCCATGAATCATTTTCAGAATTATATAGCATTGAATTGGCTACCTGAAATTGTTGGAATTAGATGAGGAAATATTATAGGTCAGGATATCATGGATTCTGAAGTTCAGCCTGACTTTTTCTTATTTCTCTCATTTGAATTCCTTTTATGAAACAGATTTTTTTTTTTTCATGTAGAACTACAAAAATCTTAACTGTACCCTCCCTGGACAATCTGTCTGCCTCTTTTCTCTGTGTCTCATTTTATCTTTGTTTCTCCTTTTTTCTTCCCTTTTCCATTCAAGGCAGCCCATGTATGGCTGCTATTTTGCTGGGAAGATCATTGCATTGTCTATTTTCTTTTAACATTCAAATGCTCAACTTGAATTCCTGTCTGTTTAGACATCATGTAAGAATGGTACTCATTGGAGTTTCAAGACATGATTTCTTTTCTCTTTTCTCCATTCCTTTTCTCTGGCAGCCCTGCAAAATAGCTCATTGCTTTGCATTTCTAAGCATTCAAGTGTTTATAGACTCTAACGACCCTGATCTCTGACTTCCTTCTTATAAGCAGAAAATGATAGCTGAGCATGGCACAGTTCCCAGTGAACCTGCTTGGAAAGCAGCGGACAAGCAATGCCAGGGTGTGGAAAATAGCTGTAGGTATGCGCTTTGAAAGGAGCTGTCCCATCAACTCAATTGCCACGTTTAATGGTATGAGGACTGTTCAACTTTATTTTCAAGGAGAAAAGAAATTTGAAAGATATATTTGAAAATTTTCCTGGTCAGTCTCTTTTTGAAATTCAGCCTAACAGCTCATAGAGAAAAAAAAAAAAAAAAAAAAGTAATACCTAATGAATTAAACAGCTGGGACCAAAGGGGAAGGGAGGATTACTGTAGTAGGATGATTGTTCGTAGAGAAACAGAGCTAAATATCCATAGTAATTAGTATCTCATTTTTCTGTACACATTAACCCACAGGAACAGGCTCTTAAGAAGTACTGCTGTGGTAAGAGGAATGGATTAAAATCTACAAGATACCAATTAGCATTAGACTTGTATTTCATTAGGGTTCAGGCTCACATTAGCTATATCATCCCTGGGATTCCTAGATGGGAAAATGTCAATGACTATGGTTATATTTGAAAAGGGTCCAAACTTGGAATCACCGTGGTGCAGTGGCTAGACAGACACATGGATTAGATTCAGAATTGAAGATTGTGAAATCCAAATAAACACAGGAAGTGTGGAATTTGGGTCACTGTTGGGAGAGGAAAATCAGGCATAGATATTGACAAAAGTATACATAATCAGGACAGTATTTACATGCTAGGCTGGATTTTAAGCACTAGGCATGAGTTGCCTCAATCCTCACAACTTTTAGATGTGACGATTATCCCCAGTTTACAGGTGAAGGAACATGCTTGGAGAGTTTAGATAACTTGCCAAGATCACACAGAAAATAAGTGGCAGGGGCAGGGTTTGAGCCTATCCTCTTAACTCCTACAGTGTCCTTTAAGTAGGTAAATACTTTGGCAGTCCTTGTCTAGAGTTTAGAGAGTGACTGCCTCAGAGATTCATAGTGGAGGTGTATGAGTGAGGTCAGTTAGGAAACATTTGGAGGCCAGTAATAGCTTACAATTTAAACTTGTTTACTGCTTCAGTAACTGCAAGTTCAGTGCTATTGTGGGCATCATGGCTGAGTCCATGATGGCTACAGGTTCAATTCCCTGTGATCCTTTTGGCTCTGCCCTTCTCTGAATGATGGCTTGTGGGAATGTGCTGCAGCAGTTCTGGATCTTATATCAGCAAAGAAGACTGGCCAGATGAAAAGTAAGGGTTGTTCCCTGGTGCTGTTCCAGAGGAGCAAGGCAGAACTTTTTTTATGCTTAGAGCACACCTTTACCACAATTCAGGACTCTGAATCCAATCATATTGCTAATGGCAAATAGCAATTAGTCCCATTGCTAATCCAGTTACTGACAAAGGGCATGGGATTATACGTGGACTCTGAGGGGCTGGAGTGGGGCTAATCTTACCTGAGCCATATGAAGTTGGGGAAGTGGGCAGAAAACTTAGATAAATTTGCAGATCCCTAAGGGAGAGGAAGGAGGAATAGGAGTTGGGTGGCCACTCAGTGGCTACTCTAGAGAGGCCAGATGCGGAACTATTGAGTATCACACAGACCCAGGGGCCCAGTTCTCACAACTGGTCGATCTGGGTAGAGCTTGATTGAAAGTTCAGGTACTTGATTTGATACATAGCTCTAGAATGGAATAGAGTTTCTTCTCTCTCTTCTGCCTGGGGAAAACTGGTTTGAGGTAGTGCCTTCCTCTGACTACTAGAGCCAAGTTGATTATTACAAAAAGAGGCTGAATATTTAGCATGTCAAGTTGGCAGGACTGGTATACTTTGGATACCACATATAAATCTCTCTTTTATTTACCATATTTCTCAAAATTTATTTTTAACGTTGGCTTCTTAGGCTTTATATAGGGAGTGAAATTTTATCGATCAACTGATTTTTAGGGTTGTTCCTAAACTTAACTGTGAAGTTGGGAAAATGTTCCTTTGGTCTCCTATGTTGTGTTGTAGCACAATAATGACAAATACAGTGTCCTGTATGGCCACTGCTGCCTTTTACTTCTGTGGCAGATGTCAATCATTTATCATGGTCCTGTTTTCTGCTAAGCATGGTTGTAGCTAGAAATTATTCTCCATTCAGTGATCAAGGGAGGCACTGCAGGGCTGGGACGAGAAGTGAAAACTATTTTCCATAATTGTTTGAGGATCTCTGTCTCTGGGAGGCGGCATAGGAGAGTAAGAAGAACATGATATTTGGCATCAAGCAGGCTTTGGTTTGAATCCAGGGTTTGCCACTAACTAAGTTGGCAAATTAACTTACTTTTCTAAGCCTGTTTCCTTCTTTGTAAAGTGAGATTAATAACACCAATTTTGTAGGCTATTTGTGATATTAAATGAGATGGAATATGTGCTATTCTTAACAGATTTCATGGATCTTAAATGTTAGTTCATGTTGCCTTTCTACTAAAACTTAGACCAGGGAGAAATTATGATGAACGTATTCTCAGCACCATGCACAATATTAGTGTTTAAAGGAGCATCCCTTTAATGAAAGGAATAAGCTGTCATAGTGTTTTATATATTACATTTAGAGGTTGAATATTTTGAGCAGGGGCTTCAGTCACTGAAACCACTCAGACTACCACTGGTTCTGCCTAAGGACATGGCTTGATTTCAGTTTTCAAAATGCCAAACTTGGCAGAGACTCATGTTTTAGGGAATTACAGAGGGAAGAGAATCCATAATCTTTACCCTTGAGGAAGTCAAAACCGAGGTACACAATGACAAATAAACATACTGTAGAATGCAAATAACTGAAGCCTGGAAATAGACCCACAGAGGCTAAATTATAGCTACATAAATGCATTCATTTCTAAAATATCTGCATAGGCAGGCAGATCAATGGAACAGAACAGAATCTTAAGTAGGTCCAAACACTTCAGGGAATCCAGTATACGATAAAGGTGGCATTTTAAATCAGTGAAGAAAGATGGATTATTTAATAGATGGCATTGAGACGTTTTCAGCCATTTAGAAAAAAAATAGTTCTGTGTCTCCCTCCTTGCATTAGAGTACATTCTAGATTTGCTATTTTGATTTTCTACCAAAGCTTTAAAGATAAAATGCAAAACTAAAAAAATTTTATAAGGCATCATGAAAAAAATTTAAAGTAATCTTGGAGTGGGTAATATTTTCCTAAGTAAGAAAAAAAATCTAAGCAGATATTAGCAATAGAGGTAGAGGAATACATTTTACTATAAAATATTAAATTTCTTTCATGGAAAACTACAGTAATTAAAGGCAAAAGGCAAAATTAAAAAAAAAAACCTGGGCCGGATGCAGCGGCTCATGCCTGTAATCCTAGCACTTTGGGAGGCTGAGGCAGGTGGATCATGAGGTCAGGAGTTCAAGACCAGCCTGGCCAACATGGTGAAACCCCGTCTCTACCAAAAATACAAAAAATTAGCCGGTGTGGTGGCATGCACCTGTATTTGCAGCTACTTGGGAGGCTGAGGCAGGAGAATCCCTTGAACCCGGGATGCAGAGGTTGCAGTGAGCCAAGATCATACCATTACATTCTAGCCTGGGCGACAGGGCGAGACTCGGTCTCAAAAAACAAAACAAAACCAAAAAACCCTGTACTTTGTACACATGCATCTTCAACTTCAACTGCATTCCAGAGAGGTTGTATGAATTTTTACCACATCTGCACTCTATATGTACTATGTCCTCTCTAGATATGTATAAAACATTAGTATAGGCCAACAAGAAAAATATAAATGGCCTCACAAAATAGGCAAAGGATATGTATGAAAGAGGAGTTCAGAAAGAAAAATATATTTTTATGCATATTAAAAAATCTCAATCTCATTCATAATGAAGAAATACAAATTCAGCCCATGAAACAATGTTTTGCCTATCATAGTGGCAATAGTTATAAAACATGGAAATTCATAGTGGCTACGGATGTAAGGATACAGGTACATATGCAATGTAGGTGCTGTAAAAATTAGTACACCCTCTTTGAAATGCAATTGGACAATATTATTAAAATTTAAAACATGCCAATCTTGCAAGGCCTGCTAGCAAATGTAGCAATTTGTCCTCTGATTTTATTTTCACCTCTACACAGAGAGATCTGAAAAACAAAAACCAGGAAACAGCCATATGTCCATCAACAGGAGACTGACTAAACAAATTTTGATGTGGTCATATAATAAATTGTTATATCATCATTAGAAATAATTTAGTGTATCTACATGTGCTGATATGGACAGATCTTCAAGATATATGATTAAGTTAAAAGGAAGGTATTAATAATGTCTATAGACATATATTTACATGGAACATTTCTGGAAGAGTGTGTAAGAAATGGTCGATGGTGTTTATCTACAGGGAGTGGGATTCAGGAACTGGGCTGAGAAGAAGACTTACTTTACTGCGGATACCTTTTGGTGCTATTTTGAATTTCCAACCGAAATTCAAATTATGTGTTATTTTCATGAAAAGTCGATGAACTGATAGAGACAGAGTGATGAGCAAATCAATTGCTTGGGAATCTTTCTAAGCTAATTTCTTTTGTTCATGTTGCAATTAGTGTCTCCTTCATATCATCAAATCAAAAACAAGAATGAATTATTATCACAGGATGGGAAATACTGAAGCATTTCTGAAAAATGGGAAAGAGAGAGATTCAAAGTGATACACCATGAGGGAAACGTCTCCTGGGCAAGCTGAGCTATCTGCCAGTCCTCTCTCTCACAGTTAACAGAGAGCAGGAGGGAAGCGGCCTTGGGGCAATCACCAGGTACTATCTACTAGGTGGCACAGCTGGGGTGATTGCCTCTTTCTGGACCCTTGCTTTTTCTGAGAATGGGTCAATAACGACATGTGCCCACATTATGAGGTCACTGTGCGCACTGGACGTACAAATAAAGTCACTGTGTGTCCTGGCTATGCAATGGTAGAGCGGTGTCCTTGGTAGTTACCAAGATCAGGAGAATGAGGAATTCACCTTCACAGAAGAGACTCTACCAATACATCTCACTAGGTACCCTGTCTCACCATTCTTCCACAATAACCTTGGGCAGGATAGAGTAGCAAAGCCATAGAACTGGCATTCTCAAAAACAAAGGTGCTTGACTGGGCACAGTAGCTCACGCCTATAATCGCAGCACTTTGGGAGGCCGAGGCAGGCGGATCATTTGAAGTCAGGAGTTTGAAACCAGCCTGGCCAACACGGAGAAACCCCGTCTATACTGAAAATACAAAAATTAGTGGAGCATGGTGGCACACGCCTGTAATCCCTGCTACTCGGGAGGCAGAGGCAGGAGAATCAACTGGCCCTGGGAGATGGAGGCTTCAGTGAGCCGAGATCGCGCCACTGCACTCTAGCTTATATGATAGAGTGAGACTCTGTATCAAAAAAAAAAAAATTGGCGCTCAAACAGCAGTGACTCATTGAACACGTGAAAACAAGCATCTCCTTTCCCCACCACCAAAGAGCACCTTGCTCTTTAGCTCCCTGAGTTAGTCTGGTTGTTTGCGATCCCCGAGGCTGTGACTGTGAACTGAGGGGCTTGCGCCCTCTGGGTTTCTACCTTATCTGTAGGTGTGGCCCTGATGGTGCAGCAGGCTCTGGACTCCTAAAGCTCTGGATCGAATTTAAGATTTTATTCTTGAGCGTGGCATAGAAGATGAATTCTTCCACCTTCACCATGAGTGGAAGAGTCTGATGCTTTATCGGTAGTTAACTAGTTATGGGATATAGCAGCAGACCCATTAAACAGAAGAGCCGTCGTCCAGGATCAGGGATATCTGCCTGGCCTTGTTTTATTTATGGACCACCCCAACCCTCCAGTCATCCATTCGGCTTTGCTTGCTCTTCCATACTTGGGAGAATGCCGTGCAAACAGAGAAAAGATGAAAGGAGAACTGGGTATGATGTTGAGCCTACAAAATGTCATACAGAAAACTGTAACTCTAGGAGGAACAAAACTTCTGGCCTCTGAAATCTATGACATACATCAGTCCTCCAATAAGGCAGATGGTGATAGTGTCAATGAAATGAATTCATGTCGAAGGGAAGCTCAGTTGTTTACTGGGAACTACAAACAAATGTGCCAAAACAGTGGTTTTGCATACAGATGGCCTTGATGATACGTCTTGGAGAAATCTATGTGAAGAGGCTTTGTTAAAAATTAAAGGTGTTATTAGCTTTACTTTTCAAATGGCTGTCAAAGGTGTGGTGCGAATCCATTCAGATTTGAAAGCTGAGGCTTTAGCATCGGTGAAAGCATCAACCAAGTTTACGAAAGATCAGTAAGTTGTGAAAAGTGAAAGTGGAGAAGAGATGCTGGTCGCATTCCAAGACCTTCCTGTGGAAGAACAGAACACAGAGCTACCTGACTACCTGTCTGAAGATGAGAGTCCCACAAAGGAACAGGACAAAGTGGTGTCCTGGGTCAGCTCACACCCAGTGGGTGGAACTAGCTGGCTGAGCACAGTTGCAAACTTTTTATCAAGATCGTTTTATTGGTGACTTCAATTTGGGGCTCAAGGACTGTGTGAACCAACCAGGGGTCAGTTTTCCATTGTTGTGGTGAACTTTCAAGTGCAATTTGCAATAAGTTATCATGAAAAGCTTTTAGATTACATGATCGCATATGCTGCATTTTACATTTTATTGGACATTTTACCCCACTGAGTGGTAAAAAGAACAGAGGCTATGGAGGGAGTTGCTTTGTTTATGAAAGTATTTTCTCTTTTTTTCTTTCATTTAATTGCTTCATATTTTATAAACCATGGGTCCACCTTTAAAACCAAACATGGGAGGAGGTTCCAAGATGGCCGAATAGGAACAGCTCCAGTCTACAGCTCCCAGTGTGAGTGACGCAGAAGACGAGTGATTTCTGCATTTCCAACTGAGGTACCAGGTTCATCTCACTGGGGCCTGTCGGACAGTGGGTGCACCCCACGGAGTGTGAGCCGAAGCAGGGAGGGGCGCATCACCTCACCTGGGAAGCACAAGGGGTTGGGGAATTCCCTTTCCTAGCCAAGGGAAGCCATGACAGATGGTACCTGGAAAATCGGGACACTCCCACCCTAATACTGTGCTTTTCCAATGGTTTTAGCAAATGGCACACCAGGAGATTATATGCCTGATGAACATCGATGCAAAAATTCTCAATAGAATACTGGAAAACCGAATCCAGCAGAACATCAAAAAGCTTATCCACCAAGATCAAGTTGGCTTCATCCCTGGGATGCAAGACTGGTTCAACATATGCAAATCAATAAATGTAGTCCATCATGTAAACAAAACCAAAGACAAAAACCACATGATTATCTCAATAGATGCAGAAAAGGCCTTCGACAAAGTTCAACAGCCCTTCATGCTAAAAACTCTCAGTAAACTAGGTATTGATGGGACATACCTCAAAATAATAAGAGTTATTTATGACAGACCCACAGCCAATATCACACTGAATGGGCAAAAATTGGAAGCATTCCCTTTGAAAACTGGCACAAGACAGGGATGCTCTCTCTCACCACTCCTATTCAACATAGTGTTGGAAGTTCTGGCCAGGGCAATCAGGCAGGAGAAAGAAATAGAGGGTATTCAATTAGGAAAAGAGGAAGTCAAATTGTCCCTGTTTGCAGATGACATGACTGTATATTTAGAAAACCCCATCGTCTCAGCCCAAAATCTCCTTAGGCTGATAAGCAACTTCAGCAAAGTCTCAGGACACAAAATCAGTATGCAAAAATCATAAGCATTCCTATACACCAATAACAGACAAACAGAGAACCAAATCATGAGTGAACTCCCACTCACAATTGCTTCAAAGAGAATAAAATACCTAGGAATCCAACTTACAAGGGATGTGAAGGACCTCTTCAAGGAGAACTACAAACCACTGCTCAACAAAGTAAAAGAGGACACAAACAAATGGAAGAACGTTCCATGCTCATGGATAGGAAGAATTAATGTCGTGAAAATGGCCATACTGGCCAAAGTAATCTATAAAGAACTTAAACAAATTTACAAGAAAAAAATCAAACAACCCCATCAAAAAGTGGGCAAAGGATATGAACAGACACTTCTCAAAAGAAGACATTTCTGCAGCCAACAGACACATGAAAAAATGCTCATCATCATTGGCCATCAGAGAAATGCAAATCAAAACTACAGTGAGATAGCATCTCACACCAGTTAGAATGGCAATCATTAAAAAGTCAGGAAACAACAGGTGCTGGAGAGGATGTGGAGAAATAGGAACACTTTTACACTGTTGGTGGGACTGTAAACTAGTTCAACCATTGTGGAAGACAGTGTGGCCATTCCTCAAGGATCTAGAACTAGAAATGCCATTTGACCCAGTCATCCCATTACTGGGTATATACCCAAAGGATTATAAATCATGCTGCTACAAAGACATATGAACACGTAAGTTTACTGTGGCACTATTCACAATAGCAAAGACTTGGAATCAACTCAAATGTCTACCAATGATAGACTGGATTAAGAAAATGTGGCACATATACACCATGGAGTACTATGCAGCCATAAAATAGGATGAATTCATGTCCTTTGTAGGTACATGGATGAAGCTAGAAACCATCATTCTGAGCAAACTATTGCAAGGACAGAAAACCAAACACCTCATGTTCTCACTCATAGGTGGGAACTGAACAATGAGAACACTTGGACACAGGGTGGGGAACATCACACACTGGGGCCTGTCATGGGGTGGGAGGAGGGGAGAGGGGGGAGGGATAGCATTAGGAGATACACCTAATGTAAATGACGAGTTAATGGGTGCAGCACACCAACATGGCACATGTATACGTATGTAACAAACCTGCACGTTGTGCATATGTGCCCTAGAACTTGAAGTATAATAATAATTTTAAAAAATGTATGTACAGCTTTACATTTTATTTTACATGAAGCCTGTCATTAGGAACACTCATTTTTTCCTCAAGCCTCAGGACCTACCTGAAGAGAAGTTTCCTTGTAGCTCAAGTTGTGCATGAATTACCAAATATTTTACTCTATGAAATATACATACTTTACTATGAAAGATACATGCTTTGGTATTCTTCACTGAAAGCTGAAAACATTTCTTGTTACCCTTTTTTGTGCCTTCTTATTTTGCCAACCATGTTTATAGAAAGGACATTACTAATGACATTTTGCAAATTAAAAACATTCACTTGAACATAGTAGTCCCCTAGAAAAACAACTCCACAAAAATTTTGCAGCCTTATTCATTATAATTTTAATAAAATTAACAAAATCAGTCAAGAAGAAGGAAATATGTATGTTAGCAAAGTGTTTTTGGAGACTATTTGAATGTGACGACATAAATGTGGTTCTAGTTGACTTCTTTTCACTTTGGTTTATATCAGCTCTTGAGAGTTAAGTCTGACCATGATATTGCAAACAACTGTAAATGGTCTCTAGGCCTTACATTGTGATTATACATTATCTCCTGCTAGAAAAAAATAATGGTAGTAAAGAACTGACAAACTGAAAAAACAAAAATCAAATGCCTATAATACCATAACGCCATTTTGGTGTAGAGCCTAACTTTAAACCATGAATTGCTTGACAGAAGCCTATTCAGTAGATGTTTCTTTGTATTGCCTTTTGTGAATTTATTATGAAAATGCTGCAGTTGTATTGAATGAAAAAGACCCAAATTATTGCTTTTGAGGAAATAAAGCCAGCATTGATCACTTAATCCGGTTTTTCATGTCTAGCCAGAAAAAAAGAACTTCAGTGAAGGTAAGATAAATAAATACATTTACATAGAATACTTTTTGGCAGATAAGTGCTAATTACATATATGTAATGCTTTATTAAATTTATGAAATATTGTAACTAAAATTTTCTTTTTGGAAATTAACTAAATCCAGATACATGTTAATATGATATGACTAAAAACAAATAGGAAGAAATTGAAATTCCTTTTCATCCACATATAGAGCTGCTATTTTACTATTTGGAGAATGTGATGTTAAAATTGGACCCCAAAGGATTTTCTTTTTTTTTTTTTTTTAATTATTATTATACTTTAAGTTGTAGGGTACATGTGCATAACGTGCAGGTTTGTTACATATGTATACTTGTGCCATGTTGGTGTGCTGCACCCATCAACTCATCAGCACCCATCAACTCATCATTTACATCAGGTATAACTCCCAATGCAATCCCTGCCCCCTCTCCCCTCCCCATGATAGGCCCCGGTGTGTGATGTTCCCCTTCCCGAGTCCAAGTGATCTCATTGTTCAGTTCCCACCTATGAGTGAGAACATGCGGTGTTTGGTTTTCCGTTCTTGTGATAGTTTGCTGAGAATGATGGTTTCCAGCTGCATCCATGTCCCTACAACGGACACAAACTCATCCTTTTTTATGGCTGCATAGTATTTCATGGTGTATATGTGCCACATTTTCTCAATCCAGTCTGTCACTGATGGACATTTGGGTTGATTCCAAGTCTTTGCTATTGTGAATAGTGCCGCAATAAACATACGTGTGCATATGTCTTTATAGCAGCGTGATTTATAATCCCAAAGGATTTTGTTACGTTTTCATTGTAAAATACCATCACCAGTGAGAGTCTTGAGTTCACTAACATTGTGACCTTCTGGAGGGAGAGTTGTTGGGGGTTATTGAGGATGGTATTTTTTTCATGTGTCTTGTTTCTGATTCAAGTGACATGCACAAACTGAAAAAAAAAAAAGAAACTTGCAGGGCACCTATTGCTCTAAATGCATAATATAACTTGCTGCCAGAACCAGATATGTTGAAAAAAAGAAAATAAAACCACCTTCTTTCTATAGCCACTAAAGCAAAGTTTACTCTTCTAACAAATTTGTATTTTATTTTGCATTGCCACATATGTGCTTATTTAAAAACTACATCCCTTTGGCAGTAATTGTTCAGGATAAGTAGGTATTACAGCTTGATGTTTGTGTGTTCTAATTCTAAGTGTTCTTTTATTCCAGATCATATAGAGCAGTTAAAGCAACTGTAACAGCATTTTTTGAAATACATTGTAAAATAATAAAAGGTAACATAATTAAAATTGAATGGATATTAAAAAGAAGAAAACAAGCATCAGTATATGTGAGACACTAAATACACTAGAAGAACTAGTATCTAAGAAAAAGAGTTAATATAGCAAACAGAAATATTAGAGTAAATATGATTAATACCTTCAGGGCTATGCAATGGAATTTCAAGGATATTGCAACCATGAGCCATAAAGTACATTAAATTGAAATATATTTGTTGAAATAAAATCATATGGTAAATTTTTCTTACTTAGTTTTATGAGTAATTAATTTTTTCATTAATTCAACAAATATGTTGACTATACTCCTTGTTAGGCACAGCAATATCTTGTTATGTGTAATAATAGTATACTTTTCTATACAGTTTGCAAAGGATTTTTCTCTAGCTCCTGATAACATCCCTGTAAAGTGAATAGGGCAGGGCAGGGCAGCTTTTATAGTTCATTTTACACATCGGGGCATGTGGGTTGGAACAGAGTTAAATGTCTTGCTTACAGTGAAACAATCAGTGACAAAGCTGAAATTCACATCCAGGATTTAAAATTTCAAATACATAGCTCTTCCAAATTACATGGCTACTGCAGGAAATGTAATGCTTATTCTACCTTATAGAGTGAAATAGCCACTATGACATTTTCTGAGGTCAGGGTACAATGGCGCTGAGAAGATGTGCATGTGAAGAATTATTAGATTTTTGTTTTCTACTCGTATTTTTTAAACATCACCAAGCACAAGATTTCTAGAGGCAGCTTCTATGTATACATAACAACTTGGATTTATGGTCTCAGGAAATAACACAGTAGAAAACTTAGGGATATGACTTTTTAAAGAGTTTCGTAGGTTGTCTATTTCAGCCTGAAAGAAGTAGGTCATGAGGGTGACCACAGATTTATCAAGGTATTTAAGATTTTTTTTAATTTCAGCTGAAACCGCTTATCCTCAGATTTTGACAGTGATGGCATGAACTAGGGCTAAGGAAAAGCTCCTGATCCACCCGTGTTTGTGTTTTAGGACTTATTCAATGCCTGAAGCTCCAGTTTGCAAGCTTACTGGGGTAGCAGTGCAACCTGATCACAAATGTTCTTATCCCCATGGACATCTTCCAGGAATAAAATAGTTTCCTCCAATTCTATCTGGATTCTGAGAGCTTGTAAATAGACCCAGCCTCTGCAGGTGATGCAGCACAATGGATGAGCTTGGTGCCATTG
Organism: Theropithecus gelada; assembly: GCF_003255815.1. Lineage (NCBI taxonomy): Eukaryota > Metazoa > Chordata > Mammalia > Primates > Cercopithecidae > Theropithecus > Theropithecus gelada. The sequence goes on along the minus strand of NC_037672.1, from coordinate 135,754,824 downwards.
AACTGTAAAGTACCATGAAGAGTGTCTGAAAGTTGAAATTAACTTTTTATTAGCATGACACAGCTGTGGGCTCTTTCATCTTGTCAGCAGCAAATTTCTGGTTCTCTCACTTGCCTTTTCATAGACCTCACATTGGTTCACCTCCAGCTATTCCTGCCGTTCTAACAGGCACTGTCCTGCTCCTTGTCCGCTTTTTCTAGTCCTACCGCTTCTTTTTGTGCCTTTTTGATGTTTCAAAAGAAGCGTGGAATGTGATAGACCTTTCATTTTCAAATGTGCTTTTACTGGCTTTGATGCTGCATCAGAGTAACAGCCTGGAAAGACTGGGTGAAGGAGAAATGGGGGACCAGCTCTCCGAAGGGCTGAGTGAATAACCTCAGATATGCTATATTTTCCTATCTATGTCAAGAATGTGGGTTAAACAATATGTCTTCGCTTCCCTACATTTTGCAAGCCACCTGTCAGGTTTGTTGTCTGGATACCTGACAATATATAGACCTCCAATGATCAGACTTGAGCAGATTTGAAGTGGAATAATCCTTGATTTAGCAGCATAGCAATGCACACTTTCTTCTTTGTTTCTCTATTCTGAATAATTAGGGTTAGGGAGGCAGTTCATGCTTTGTTTTCTATGTATCTTATCCTTATCTTTCTCCATTTGGCCACTCTAATAGGCATCTTGCTTTTGCCTGTGAGCATTTAAAGCCATAACCTTTTGAAAGAAATAACCTGAAACAGCTGAGAATGTATGAATATTGGCTCTGTTATGCACTTTTGATTTCTGGAACATCATGTTTCAAATTGCAGTGGAAACAAAAGGCCTCTTTATGACATCCAGTAATCGTACATTTCGTTCTCAAAAGATTTGTTAAACTTAAGTATAGAAGGTCATTTAAAGATTAAGGTAGAACAATAAAAAATGAAAAAATCATCCTACATTATCAATATTTTTGGTTTAAAATATCCGGTTATTTGTATTTTCTGTGATTTTAGCTATGTGGAAAAGAGAAGTATTGCACTCTACTGGTTTAATGAGAGTGAAAAGGTTCTTCTCTAAAGGATATAAAGACATCTGCATTAATACCATTTGAATTCCATTATTCGAACAACTGTAATCTCACACAGTACATTCACGAAAAAAGTCAAATTCACAATTAAAACTAGAGGCAAAACTCATGGGCCAAAATTACTGTAAGCGTAGGAGAGTTTAGATTGTCTTGTATTTAGACTTCAGCCATCACTTCATTAGGTTGTCCCAAGTTCATTGAGTATTCTTGTCACCTTAAAAACAATGGCTCATTTATTTCATAGGAATCTAGGAAGAACATACATCAGGCAAGTTAAATGAAAACACACTCTAATTACCTAAGGAAAATATACTCAATTTATTTAAATTACTGTTTTGTTCTCCAGGCATTCTAAATGAGAATATGACATAGAATTGAGATGAGATTCTTTTAGTTCCTTTATTCCTTGTTGAAAATATCCTAGAACAGTTAATTTGGTGAATATGTGATATTAAAAATATGTATTTAATAAACATAACAGAAATATGTTCTAGAACCTGCTGTAAATTAGATAGAGTAGGCTTGCTTGTGAGAAATGCAGCTCTTCAGAATATACCAGCACTGGAGCACTTGATATCTTTATTTTTTTATGTCACCTCACATGGCGGAGATGATAAGGATTTGTAGATCTGAGTTTCTCAGGGTACGGACCCCTCCATCACCTAATGGCTTTTTCCTTACTAATTAAGGCTATCCAATTAAAAAAAAATCCCCTGAATAGTTGTATTGTTGACTATAAGGCAGAGAGATCTGGTTATATATAGTGTTTTTGTTGAATATTTTTGTTAGCTTTAAATTCTGTTTAACATTTTAAGGACTGAGTTTCACATTTATGGCACATTAGATAGCAGATATAATAGACATTAAAGAATTAGGTACAGACATTTTATAACTGGAAGACTGGTTGTTCACCTTGCGGAGTTAGAGATACAGAATATGAAATGAAATACCATTACTATGGAGAGGAATATCAATTGCAAACGATGTTCTGCTCCAAAAAATATGGAGACAATTATGCATTTGGGCTTTTGGTTCAGATTATTCCATGTTTAACAAGTGAGCTAGCTTGTTTTCCCTAAGTGCTTCTAGGAATTCTCCTTAAAGAAAAGCACAAAATTAGGAATATAAGACAGTGTAAGGACCTAGAGGTCAAATATTTAAAACTGAAAATTAGTTAACTTAAAAATGGTTCAATAAATTCCATTTAGAATGCTGCCCTTGAGATGTGGCTTGTTCCATTTACTTTGAATATTTCAGATTATATGTTGAGAAGTGACATTGACTTTAAGTTCTAAAGGTGAATGCGTAATTTAGTTATGCTTGATTTTGAAGAATGTGTCTCATAATTTGAGAGCTTCTCATATATGTTTTTAGTTCTTTTAAAAAAAATTACAATGAAGTCATACCTTGGAGATATTGCTGGTTTGGTACCAGACCGCCACAATAAAGCAAATATTGCAATAAAGTGAGTCACCTGAATATTTTGATTTCTCAGTACATATAAATGTGTGTGTAAATTATATGTTCACACTATATTGTAGTCTATTAAGTGTGCAATAGCATTATATCTAAAAAAAGTACATATCTCAATTAAAAGTACTTTATTACTAAAAATTGCTAATGTTCATCTGAGATATTAGTGAGCCATAATAATTTTACTGGTGGAAGGTGCTCCCTTGATGTCGATGGTTGCTGAAGGTTGGAGTAGCTGTGGCAATTTCTTAAAATAAGACAACAGTGAAGATTGCTGAATTGATTGACTTTTCCCTTTATGAAAGATTTCTCTGTTGCATGTGATGCTGTGTGATAGCATTTTACTCACAGAAGAACTTTCAAAATTAGTCATTGTTCACAAACCCTGCCACTGCTTTATCAATTAAGTTTATATACTATTCGAAATACTTTGTTGTCATTTCAAGAATGTTCACAGTAACTTCATCAGGAGTAGGTTTCATCTCAAGAAACCATTTTCTTTGCTCATTCATTACAAGCAACTCCTTCTCCACTATTTTATCATGAGATTGCAGCAATTCAGTCACATCTTCAAGTTTCACTTCTAATTCTAGTTATCTTGCAATTTCTACCACATCTGCAATAACTTATTCCACTGATGTCTCGAACCCTTCAAAGTCATCTATGTGAGTTGGAGTAAACTTTTTCCAAATTCCTGTCAATGTTGACATTTTGACCACCTCCCATGAATTACCAGTGTTCTTAATGGCATCTAGAATAATGAATCATTTCCAGAAGGTTTTCAATTTACTCTTTCCAGATCCATCAGAGGAATCACTATCTGTGACAGCTATAACTTGATAAATGTATTTCTTAAATAATTGAATCCCTGAATAGACCAATAATGAGTTCTGAAATTGAGGCAGTAATAAATAGCCTACCAACCAAAAAAATAAAAAAAGCCCTAGGACCAGACAGATTCACAGCAGAATTTCCATCACATGCACAAAGAGGAGCTGGTACCATTTCTGGTGAAATGATTTCAAAACCTTGAAAAGAAGGGACTCCTCCCTAACTATTTCTATGAGGCCAGTATCATCCTGATACCAAGATCTGGCAGAGACACAACAACAACAACAAAAAAGAAAACTTCAGGCCAATATCCTTGATGAACATCAATGCAAAAATCCTCAATAAAATACTGGCAAACCAAATTCAGCAACACATCAAGAAACTTATCCACCACAATCAAGTTGGCTTCATCACCAGGATGCAAGATTGGTTTAACATACACAAATCTATAAAAGTGATTCATCACATAAACAGAACTAACAACAAAATCCACATGATTATCTCAATAGATGCAGAAAAAGCCTTACACAAAATTCAACATCCCTTCATGTTAAAAACTCTCAATAAACTAGGTATTGAAGGAAAATACCTCAAAATAATGAGAGCTATATATGACAAACCCACAACCAACATCATACTGAATGGGCAAAAGCTGGAAGTATTCCCCTTGAAAACCAGCGCAAGACAAGGATGTCCTCTTTCATCACTCCTATTAGACATAGTACTGGAAGTTCTGGCCAAGAAATCAGGCAAGAGAAAGAAATAAAGTATATCCAAATAGGAAGAGAAAAAGTCAAATTATCTTTGTTTGAACATGACATGATCTTATATCTAGAAAACATCATTGTCTCAGCCAAAAAGCTTCTTAAACTGATAAGCAACTTTAGCAAAGCCTCAGGATATAAAATCAATGTGCAAAAATTGCTAGCATTCCTATACACCAACAACAGGCAAGTAGAGGGCCAAATCATGAAAGAACTCCCATTCATAAATGCTACCACAATAAGATACCTAGGAACACAAGTGAAGGACATCTTCAAGGAGAACTACAAAACACTGCTCAAAGAAATCAGAGAGGACACAAACAAATGGAGGAACATTCCATGCTCATGGATAGGAAGAATCAATATCATGAAAATGGCCATACTGCCCAAAGTAATTTATAGATTGAATGCTATTGCCATTATACTACTATTGATATTCTTCAGAAAATTAGGAAAAACTGTTTTAAAATTCATATGGAACTAAAAAAGAGTCCAAATAGCCAAGCAGTTCTAAGCACAAAGAACAAAGCTGGGGGCATCATGCTACCTGACTTCAAATGATACTATAAGGCAATAGTAATCAAAACAGCATGGTACTAGTACAAAAACAGAAACATAGACCAATAGAACAGAATAGAGACCTCAGAAATAAGACCACACACCTACAACCATCTGATCTTTGACAAACCAGACAAAAACAAGCAATGGGGAAAGGATTTCCTATTTAATAAACGGTGCTGGGAGAGCTGGTTAGCCAAATGCAGAAGATTGAAACTGGACCTCTTCCTTATGCCATACACAAAAATTAACTCAAGATGGATTAAAGACTTAAGCCCAAAACCTTAAACTGTAAAAACCCTAGAAGAAAATCTAGGCAATAGCATTCAGGACATAGGCACAGGCAAAGATTTCAAGTGTAACAAAAGCAAAAATTGACAAATGGGATCTATTTAAACTACAGAGGTTCTGCACAGCAAAAGAAACAATCATCAGAGTGAACAGATTGCCTACAGAATGGGAGAAAATTTTTGCAATCTATCCATCAGACAAAGATCTAATATTCAGAGTCTATAAGGAACTTAAACAAATTTATGAGAAAGAAACAACCCCATTACAAAGTGGGCAGAGGACATGAACAGACACTTCTCAAAAGAAGACATACATGTGGCCAACAAACATATGAAAAAAAGCTTAACATAACTGATCATTAGAGAAGTGCAAATCAAAACTATAATGACATACCATCTCACACCAGTCAGGATGGCTATTATTAAAAAGTCAAAAAACAACAGATGCTGGCAAGTTTACAGAGAGACAAGAATGCTTTTACACTGTTGGTGGGAGTGTGAATTAGTGCAACCATTGTAGAGAACAGTGTGACAATTCCTCAAAAACCTAGAGGCAGAAATACCATTTGACCCAACAATGTTATTACTGGGTATATACCCAAAGGAATATAAATCATTCTATTATAAAGATACATGCACGGGGGTATGTTCATTGCAGCACTATTCACAAGAGCAAAGACATGGGATCAATATATATGCCCATCGGTGATAGACTGGATAAAGAAAAAGGGGTAAAAATACACCATGGAGTACTATTCAGCTATAAAAAGGAAGGAGATCATGTCCTTTGTAGGGACATGAATGGAGTTGGAAGCCATTATCCTCAACAAACTAATGCAGGAACAGAAAACCAAGCACTGCATATTCTCACTTATAAGTGGGAGCTGAATGATGAGAACACATGGACACATGAACAGGAATAACACACACTGGGGCCTGTTGGTTAGGTGGGGGTGGGAGAGCATCAGGAAGAATAGCTAATGGACGCTAGGCTTAATACTTAGGTAATAAAATGATCTGTGCAGCAAACCACCATGGCATATGTTTACTTATGTAACAGACCTGCACATCCTGCACGTGTACCCCTGAACTTAAAAATAAAAGATGAAGAAGAAAAAAGTTAAAATAAGTCCTTGATCCATGGGCTGCAGAATGCATGTTGTGTTAGCAGGTGTGAAAAAATTCTCCTTGTATATCTCCTTTAGATTTTTTTTTATGACCAGGTGCATTGCCAATGAATAGTCATATTTTGAAAAACATTTCTTTAAGTAGTTGGTCTCAACAGTAGGTTTAAAGTATTCAGTAAATATTAAAATATTAAGCCATGCATAAACAGATGTGTTATCAAACAAGCTTTGTTGTTAGGTTTACAGAGCACAAGCAGAATAGATTTACCATAATTCTTAAGGGCCCTAGATTTCCAAAATGGTCAATGAACATTGTCTTCAACTGTAAGTCACCAGGTGCATTAGCTCCTAAGAAGAGAGTTACCCTGACCTTTGAAGCTTTGAAGCCAAGCATTGACTTCTAGCTGTGAAAGTCCTAGATGGCATTTTCTTCCAATAGAAGGCTATTTTGTCTACATTGAAAATCTTTTTTTTTTTTTTTTTTGAGATGGAGTTTCATTCTGTCACCCAGGCTAGAGTACAGTGGCGTGATTTCGGATCACTGAAACCTCTGCCTCCCGAGTTCAAGTAGTTCTCCTGCCTCAGCCTCCCAAGCAGCTGGGATCACAGGCACCCACCACCGTGACTAGATAATTTTTGTATTTATTTAGTCGAGACGGGGTTTCACCATGTTGGCCAGGGTGGTCTTGAACTCCTGACCTTAAGTTATCCGCCCACCTCAGCCTCCCAAAGTGCTGGTATTACATTCATCAAAAATCTTTTGTTTAGCATAGCCACCTTCATCAATTATCTTAGATAGATTTTCTGGATAATTTGCTGCAGCTTCTGCATCAGCACTGCTGCGTCACCTTGCGCCTTTACATCATGAAGCAACCTCTCTGCTAGTTGTAAACTTTTCTTCTGTAGTCTCTTCACCTCTTAGTCTTCACAGAATTGAAGAGAGTTAGGGCCTTGCTCTGGATTAGGCTTTGGTTTAAGGAGATGTTGAAGCTGGTTTAATCTTCTATCCAGACCACTAAAATGTTTTCCTTATCAGCAATAAGGTTGTTTCTCTTTCTTATCATTTGTGTGTTCACTGGAGTAGCACATTTCATTTCCTTTAGGACATTTTCCTTCGCATTCACAACTTGGCTGTTTGGCACAAGAGGTCTAGTGTTCAGCTTATCTCAGCTTTTGACATGCCCCAATCATTAGGCTTAATCATTTCTAGCTTTTGACATGTCATTCTTCCTTTTACTTGAACACCTGGAGGCAATTGTGTGGTTATTCATTGGCCTATTTTCAATATTGTTGTATCTTAGGGAATAGAGAGGCCTGAATAGAGGGAGAGAGATAAGGGAAGAGCCAGATAGCAGAGCAGTCAGAACACACACATTTATTAAGTTCACTGTCTTATGTGGGTGCAACTTGTGGTGCCCCAGAACAATTATAATAGTAACCTCAAAAATCACTGATCACAGATTACCATAACAGATACAACAATAATGAAAAAGTTGGAAATATTTCAAGAATTACCAAAATGTAACACAGAGACAAGAAGTAAGCAAACGCTGTTGGAAAAGCGGTGCTGATAAACTTGCTTGACATGAGTTGCCACAAATCTTTAATTTATTAAAAAAAAAAAAATGCTGTATCTGTGAAGTACAATAAAGCAAAGTGAAATAAATCGAGGTGTGCCTGTATATGTGTTCTCATTGTAGATGATATATACAATGAAGAGTATGCAAAACAGAATGCTAAGCCTCTCTTCTGCTTTCCACCCTTCTATTCTATATTCTTTCCTAACTATAACTCCTATAACTAGCGTTACAGATTCTTGCATCTTCTTTTCTATTTATGATTATGGATTCATACACATTATGTTATATGAAAACTTATGCATACACATATATGTCTATTAGAGTTCTCCAGAAAAACAGAACCAATAAAAATATATACACACACACACGTGTCTGTTTATATATGTAAATGTGTGTATATGCATATATATGTGTGTGTGTGTGTGTGTGTATTTAAAAAACAGTCACGATGTTTTGTTCAACAATGGACCACATATACAACAGTGGTACCATAAGATTATAATGAAGCTGAAATTTCCTATCACATAAATGCTTATCATTATGTTACTATTTCCTTACACTATTCAGCACAGTAACATTTGTACAGATTTGGAGCCTAGGAGCAATAGCCCATGGCATGTAGCCTATGCTATTGCTCCTAGGCTCCAAATCTGTACAAATGTTACTGTCCTGAATAGTATGTAGTAGGCTATATCATCTAGGTTTATGTAAGTACACTCTATGATGTTCATACAATGGCAAAACCACCTAATGCACTTCTCAGAATGTATCCCTCTCAGCTGATGCACGTGTGTATGTGTGTGTGTGTATACACTAAAGTAATTTATAAGGTATTGGCTAATGTAATTATGGAGGTTGAGGACTCCCATGATCTGCTGTCTGCAAGCTGAAGACCTGGAAGGCCAGTGGTGTAGTTTGAAGATTTGAGACCTAGAGAGCCAATAGTGTAGATTTCAGTTAATGTCTGAAGATGTGAGAGCCAGGAGTATCAAGGGCAAGAGGAGATAGATGTTCCAGCTCAAGCATTTAGGCAGAGAGGGAGAGCCAATCATCCCTTCCTCTACCATTTTTTTCTATCCAGAGCCTCAGTGCATTGGATGATGCCCATCCACATTGGGCAGGGTAATCCTCTTTACTCAGTCTACAGATTTAAATGCTAATCTCTTTTGAAAACACTCTCATAGACACACCCAGCAATTATGTTTAACCAGATACCTGGGCATCCTGTAATTCAGTCACATAGATGATAAAATTAACTATCATGACAGAAATATTTTAAAAATACATGGGATTAAATATGTAAATTTTGGCCTGTGATTTGCAACTCGCTGTTTTTTTTTTTCTTAGTATCATGCTGTATTTTTCTGTATTGACCTATTTAGGGTCACCTCTTTTTTTTTTTTCAGTGATTGTATAGTATTCCATGGCATGAATGTGTCATAATTTATTTAACCACTCCCTTTTTTTTGGTGATCATTAGGATGTTTCTATTTTCTTTTCTTTTTTAGCATTTCAAAACAATGAGAAAATTAACATAAATGTGTGTGCATCTTTTATGTATTTAAAAGAGAATTTCTTTTGGATAGATTCCTAGAAATGGAATTGCCCAGTCAAAGAGCACACATGATTTAAGACTGGATAAATTCTGCTGGAGTTGATATTCAGCTGGTGTATACTGGGGACAGTGTGTTGGCAGGACCTTAACAACTGGTGGTAGCTGACACCTGTTCAGAGGAGCTAATGCCTGTGCCAAACTGGATGTTAAATTCTTGAATTTTATTCCTGACATTGCCTTTCAAAAAGATTTCATTAATTTATACTCATTTCAAAAGTGTACAAGAATGTCTGTTTCTTGCATTTCTCACACATAGTTAAGTTTTTTTAACTGTTGCCAATCTGAGAGATAAAAAATGATAAAAAGGGTGTTGCTGTTCAATAGGTAAGTTTCAGTTATGCAAGATGAATAGCTTCCAGAGATCTGCTGTACAACATTGTGCCTGTAGTCAGCAATACTGTATTGTGCACATATAAATTTGTTAAGAGGGTAGATGCCATCCTAAGTGTTCTTACCACAATAATACCCACCCCCTGATATTTTATTTTAAAACTTTATATTTCCCTAATAATTGGTGAGGTGGTTTCATCTCATAAGTTTGTTGGTCATTGTTGTTTATTCTGGGAATTGCCTATTCATTTGTTATGTTATTTTCTACTGGGCTGTTTGGCTTTGCTTAATAAAAGGTCAAGTAATTTTTATATAGTATAGATATTAAGCTTTTGTAGAATATGCTACAGATGTTTTTTCTCTGTCAGTCACTTGTCCCGGACTCAGTTTTTAGTCTTTTGTTATAAACAGGCTTTTAATTTTTATGAGCTAAAAACTCTCAGTTTATCCTTTAGGACATTTCCGCTTTTTGGCTTGCTTAGGGAGGCCTTTTACATTCTAAAATTATAGAAACATCCTTCTGAATTTCCCCTTAACAAATGCACACAAAAATTTAGTTCTTTAATCCATCTATAGTTTGTAAATGCTGTACGCAATGTTACAGCCCTAGTTGTGGAACTGGGATCTAAATTTATTTTTTCCTTACAAACAGTTGATTGTCTTATGCCATTTATCGAATAGTCCATTTCTTCCCTTAATTTGAAATATCAACTTTATTATAAATTTTATAACTAAAATTCCCATGTATGTGTGGGTATGCTTCTGGTCTCTATTCTATTGACTTGTTTTTTGATTTCTGCATGATACCAAATTGTCTCAATTAGTAGAATATGTTAGTATGGTTTGCTGTCTGGAGAGCAATATCTGCGGATGCTCAGTATAAACTTGGACTTTTTCTTGATTTAATTGTGTCTTCATATCTGAATTCTCAAAAACAGTGTTTTTGTTTTTTCCACTATTTTTCAGTTTTCTAGCTTTCAGCAGCTGAATTCTGATTGTACTCACTTGTCCCCAATGCTTCAAATTTTTCATTGTTTTCCTACTTAAGTTAGTATTTCTGGGCACAAGTGACTGCTTCTCCTCTGGCTAAGTCTTTTATTGGTGGAGATATTAATGAATTAAGTTATAAATAATATTTTTTATAAAATATTATGAAATATTATAATTGTGTATAATATTTTACAATGTTACAAAATATTATTAGTTTGAATTTTTAGGTTCACGTGATTCTTTTTGCCAGCCATGTAGTATTACATGGTATGAATGAGTCATAACTTATTCATCCACTCTATTTTTAATGATTGTTATATTTGTCTCCATTTTTCAAAATTTTCTTTTCCAAATAATGATGAAAAAAACATCAATGTACATACATTTTTGTGCACTTAAAATGAGAATTTCTTTGGGATAGATTCCTAGAAATGGAACTGCTGGGTCAATGAAATAAATGTCTGTTATTCAAGAGCAATTCAAGAGCAATGCTAATTACATTTAAGATGGCTAAGTCTTTTCTTCCTCACCCTCTCTTTTTGAGAAACTAGCTCCCAAGTAACAATGAGGCTGAAGACAAAAATGCAGAAATTTACTTATGAAATTCTAGGATGGAAGTAGAACCTGAAATCACCCTAAGTGAGGATAAACAGGTGATGGAAGGGTGGAGGCTGAAATGGTGGAGCCAGAGAAGACAATGTGGGCAGGGAGAATGGTGGCAAAAGAAAAGCTGAGTCCTCGAGGCTTTGAGAGGCACAAGGAGAACTGAGCCAGAGCAGCTCCAGGCTTGCAGCTCAGGCAAATGGAAGGTGGAGGAGATCCTGACTGAGCACAAGGGGACTAAGTAACTGGTGAGGCCCCCACCACCTCCCAGGTGGGCTCCCAGAATGCCTGCAGTTTGCTGCCCGCAGAGGAGATTGTGGTGTCCTCAGAGAGAGCTGTCCTAGGAGAAAAACCTGACAAAATAGGCATGCACTGACACCTCCACCAAATTCCAGACATGTGTTTATCTCCACCAGATGTTCCTTACATATCTCAAAATCCAAATCTGTACTCTATTTTGCCTCTTAAGTCTGCTTTTTATATGCATTTTGATAGTAATACTGCCATTGGGCTAGTCTCTCAAGCCGGAAAACCCAGTCATCATTGAGTTCCTCTTTGTACCTCTCAATAATGGAGTCTGCTAATTTTCAGTCCCTAAGAATCCTCCACATCTGTCCTGAGGATGACTTCCACTTTAGTACATGGCACAGAATCTCTCTGCAAGCTGATTTAACTAGTCTCCATCTTTCAGTCTGGCCTCATTAAACCTGTACCCTGTAGCCTGCAGGCTGCTGTACCTAAAATGAAAACCTGATCGTCATCCCCAGCCCTGCTCAGAACCCTTGGGCTGCTGTTCTTACTACCTATGGTGCTCCCTCCCTCAAGCCCTGTGAAGGGTTCTAAAATTGTATATGCTCCAGTGTAACCTGAATAGTGATCTTGAAATGCGTATTCCTGGGCCCATTTTAATTCAGTAAATGACCCTAGATGATTCTTCGCAAATGTTCTTGGCTTATAATAAGAAACTGGGGGCTACAGCATCCTGTCTAAATTCCTTTGCATGACATACATGGCTTTTAATACCCTGCTTTTGCCCACAATTTGTCTTCTTACTTCCCATTTGTTTGTGTTTCAGGGTTATCAAGCTGTTATTTCTCCTCCAGTCATACCATTTTGTTTCATATCTCTGTACATAGGACCCTGTCTTCCTTGCTTCAGACCTTCAGTGTCTAACTCAATCGCAAGTACATGAAACAGGGGTTCTTAACCCTGAGTTAATGGCTCTGAGAATCTGTGATGTTCCTGAAATTAATATGCAATATTTTGTGCATTTGAGTGTGTGAATATATATAAATGCATCAATGCAAATATCTAATTTATCTACAAAGACATTCTTTCAATCGTCATCAGATTCTGAAAGTGGACCATAGGCCCCCCCCCAAAAAAGAGTAAAAGTCCCTGATGGAAGGATATAAATAACATTTTCTTGAATTCAGTTGAAAAAAATCCATTTGAATAATTAATTTTTACTCAAGCTGACACAGTTGATGACTAAAGTGTGTGTGTGTGTGTGTGTGTGTGTGTGTGTGTATGTGTGTATCAGAAAGGATAAAACCAATATAGTTCATTTAGATGAGAGTAAGATCTGTTCACTGGTAGCTTTAATGGCACCTACTTATTCTGGTTTCAGTGGGGAACTAATGTGTATTTTAGAATAAATCAGGCCAAAAATACTTGCACATGCCCGATATCCATTAGAGAACAAAAGTTTTATTTTGTTTTTTTTTTAACATAAAGTCCCTAAATAATTGATTCTGCTCTTTTCCTTATGTGCGGACTAACAGGATTGATTCTTTTGATTGACTTAACTCTGTTCCAGATCGATAGAACAATCCAATTGCCGTTTCCACCATTGCACTGACTGAATTCACTGGCTATTTTGGTGCTGGAGAGAAAGCCCCAGTGTCTCTAATCCAAGTCTTCCCTGTTGGAGTATAGTCTATGCTGGAAGTTCAGTTCAGGAGCATTGAGCTTCATGTCAATAAAGTTTTTAGTTTTGTGGCCTTGGGACAATCTCCCAAAATTATCTAGTCGATCTTGGCTTTTTAAAAGTGTGGTGGCTCTGGGTGCCATTCAGCCCTAACAATGTACAGCATTGGGAAAATAATGGTTTGGGGGAAAAGTGATGTGATAATTCAATCAGTAGATTAAGAAAATAGGTTCAGTAAGGCATTCCCATGCATCCCCTCTTCATTAACTTTACATATTTAAATGTAATTCATCAGTCATTTCAGTGAAAATGGAAAGCTAATTGGTCTTATCTTGATGAATTTGAATACATGCTAACACTTAAGATGCTTGATAGAGTTCAAAAGACGTAGTGAGTTGTTAACCAAATGCCAAATGGAGTAGACAAGTCATGTTTCTATTCTTTTCAGATTCCCTGTTTCTTACTACAGTCAGTGTCAACCCAGATATGATGTCATCCTGGCACTTCATGTCTGTTTGTTTGGTAGGGAAAAAGCAAGGAATAAATAGATGAGCAGTAATTTTCTCTACGTGAACTCAGGCATCAAGAAGGTGTTGGAGGGAATGTCCCAATGTCATTTATCTTGATAATATCCCAAACTAATAAAACACTGTGTTGGCCTCTTCCTCTCCTGTTTTCTCTCTGTTGGTATTCTCTGGGTGATGTTGGCTTTAACATGTGTGGGCTTTACATCATACCCAAGAGGAGATGGAAGGAGTTTGGTACTCTTTTGAAAAGTCTGTCAAAAACAGAATTTTAAAATTATATCTGGATATTTGAAAAGGTGTATAAATACACGTATTCTGATATTAGGTTTTAACTTTAAGCTTTGTTGATCTATATTTTATGTTTAATTATACTGGTTGCTGCCAAGGAGGTTTTGGCTTGAGTAATTCTGAGACAGTGACTTTTGCTTTGAAATCTGCTCTAGTGAGCCACCAAGCTCCAGTATGAGTGCAGAAGTCTTAACAAATATGAAGACTCTCAATTTGAGAACATCTTTCAATTAAAAATAAAATTCCCGTTTGATTGTGAGCCCCTTAAAGTTAGAGACTTCTGTCATGCCCATGTATTTCTGCACTTGGTGCCTGGTGTATATTTGGAGCTCAGTAAATATTTAAACTCATAGAAGAATAACAGAAAGAATGAACGAATTCCCTCAAACAGAGAGAGTGGGTATCCTAGAATCACTTTCAATGACTGATGTAAATAATTACCTTGTACCAAGCACAGAGGTTGCCATATAACATGATGTAGAAAGAGAACCTGAAACTTGACAGGTTTACACAATTTGATGCTACAGGGCACAGGCAAGATTTAAACCCAATGCATTTCCCACCTTACTACAGAGTTACCATACATGCATTAATGGAGATGCAACTTTGTAACTTTTGATGGGAAGAGGAAGAAATTATCACTAAAATAGAATAATCTTAACATATTTGAATAAAACATGAAGCTGACAGCAGCATATGAGTTTATTCTAGCCCAATAATCTAAATACCAATAGCTGACCCTCCCTCCCCTATTTTACTTCCCTCCACACAGCATTTATGACATTCCTCTGTTAATACAGGCACACCTTGTTTTGTTGTGCTTTACTATGTTGCACTTCCCAGATTATGTGCTTTTTACAAATTGAAAGCTTGTGGCAAATCTGTGTTGAGCAAATCTCTCAGTGTCATTTTCCGATAGCATATGCTCACTTTGTATCTCTGTGTCAATTTTACTCAGTCTTGCAATATTTTCAGCTTTTAAATTATTCTTATGTCTGTTATAGTGATCTATGATCCATCTTCTTTGATGTTATTATTGTACTGTTACAGTATGCCACGAACCACACCCATCCATATAACTTAATTAATCAATGTGTTCTTGCCTCTCTTCCTATTCTCAGGCCTTCCTAACCCATGAAGCAAAATAATATTGATAAAAGGCCAATTTACAACCCTACAATGTCATTTAAGTGTTCAAGTGAATGGAAGAGTTGTATCACTTTAAATCGAAAGCTAGAAAATGAATACTGTTAGTGAGGAAAGCATGTCAAAAGCTGAGATAGGGAAAAAGCTAGACCTCTTGTACCAAATGCTTAACCAAGTTGTGAACATACGGAAAAAGAAAGTTCATGAAGGGAATTAAAAGTGCGACCTCAGTGAACACACAAATGATAAGTAAAAGAAACAACCTTATTGCTGATAGGGAGAACATTTTATTGGTGTGGATAGAAGATCAAAGCAGCTACAGCATTTTCTTAAGCCATAGCCTAATCTAGAGCAGGTCCCTAATTCTCTTCAATTCTATGAAGGCTGAAAGAGGTGAAGAAGCTGCAAGAAGAAAAGTTTGAAGCTAGAGTTTGCTTCATAAGATTTAAGAAAAGAAGCCATTTCCATGACATAAAATTGCAAGGTGAAGCAGCAAGTAGAAGCTGCAGCAAACTATGTAGAAAATCTAGCTGAGATCATTGATGAAGGTGGCCACACTAAACAACAAGATTTTTCATGTAGACAAAACAGGTTCATATTGAAAGAAGATGCCATATAGGACTTTCATAGTTAGAGAGGATAAGTTAATGCCTGGCTTCAAAGCTTCAAAGGACAGGATAACTCTCTTCTTAGGGGCTAACGCAGCAGTGGTTTTAGGTGAAGTCAGTGCTCATTTACCATTCTGAAAATCCTAGGCTCCTTATGAATGATGCTAAATCTACTCTGCTTGTGCTCTATAAATGGAAAAACAAAGCCTGGATGACAGCATATATGTTTACAACATGGTTTACTGAATATTTTAAGTACACTCTTGAGATCTACTGCTCAGAAAAAAAGATGCTCTTCTAAATATGACTGCTCATTGACAACGCACCTGGTCATCCAAGAGCTGTGATGGAGATGTACAAGGAGATTAATGTTGTTGTTATGCCCTCTAACACAACATCTATTCTGCAGCCCATGAATCAGAGTAATTTTGACTTTCAAGTCTTATTACTGACGAAAGACATTTTATTAAGGTATAGCTGCTATAGATAGTGATTCCTGTCATATGTATGGGCAAAGGAGGATAAAAACCTTCTGGAAGGGATTCATCATCTTAGGTGTCATTAAAAATATTCATGATTCATGGGAGGAGGTCATAACGTTAACATTGACAGGAGTTTGGAAGAAGTTTATTCTAATCCTTATAGATGACTTTGAAAAGTCCACTGGAGGACATAACTGCAGATACGGTCGAAACTGCAAGAGAATTAGAATTAGAAGTCAAATCCGAAGATGTGACTGAATTGCTGCAATTTCATGTTGAAACTTCAATGGAGGAGGAGTTGCTTCTTACGGATGAGCAAAGACAGTGGTTTCTTTAGATGGAATCTTTATGGGGAAGATGCTGTGAACATTTTTGAAATAGCAACAAAGAATTTAGGATATTACATAAACTTAGTTGATAACGCAGCAACAGAGTTTGAGAGGATGGACTCTAATTTTGAAAGAAGTTCTGGGGGTAAAATGCTACCAAACAGCATTGCATGCTACACAGAAACTTTTCATGAAAGGAAGAGTCAACCGATGAGGCAAATTTCATTGTTGTCTTGTTTTAAGAAATTTCCACAGCCACTCCAATCTTCAGCAACCACCACGTTGATTAGTCAGCAGCCATTGACATGGAGGCAAAACCCTCCGGCAGCAATTAGATTATGACTTGCTAAATGATCAGATGATAGCATTTTTTTTAGTAATAAAGAAATTTTAACTGAGTTATATACATTGTTATTTTATACATAATACAATTGTACACTTAATACACTACAGTATAGTGCAAGCATATTTTTTATAGGTACTGGGAAATCAAAACATTTTTGTGAGTTGTTTTACTGTAATATTCACTTTTATGTGGTGTTCTGGAATCAAACCGTCAATATCTCAGAGTTATGCCTGTGCACCACATATGTTAACTGAATATTCCACTAATTTCCAGTAACTTGACTTACATTACTCCTTTTGAGAAAGAGATAGCACAATTTCTAGTAAACTAACAGCTATCAGAATAGACCCTAGGAGCAATAGGATGAGAAACTAAGAGGTAAGTAGTGGGAGGGAGATATAAATGATCTTTGAAAGCAAAAGTGAATTATAGTATTCATTAACTCCTGATTACTAAGAAATTAGAAACTGGATATTACATTTCTATTTCTGTAAATCGTATGCACAATGAATTTAAAATTCACTATTGTTGTTCTTTAATTTCAGAAAACCATTGTTCTATCATTTATATTCACAGAATTGATTTTCTTTGTTATTTTCTCCTCATACTTAAAGGATTTTTACATTCAACCTTAAAAGCTTTTCATTTGGGATTTGTCTCATAGAGAAATTTTAGCAGGAAGAATACCCATAGTTAATCTCTTAAGGTAAGAATTGTTTCATGAGAAGAAATAATGATTATGGAAATTATGTTGATGCTAACACTGTTTTCTATAGAAGAAACCTTTCCTGTAGCTAGAGTTTCATGGTTCAGCATTTTTAGATGTAAATATTTTTTTCCTGACCAGGGCATAAATAAGTTTAGAATAGCACAAAGGTATATTTGGCTTTAAAATAAGTGACCTCTTGTTTAAAGGGCTGCCTGGAAGATGCAGCAAAAGAGGGAGTCGGAGTGTGAGAAAGTGGTGGTGTTTATTATTTATCAGACTTCTCTCGTATCCCCACTGGGCTATGCAAGCCTGACTGTCTCTGCGCTTGCCACATTAATCACTTTCTCTTTAAATTCAGGAGCATCATGCTTGGTGTACAGGGTCAAAGACAAGGTAAAACAATAAGATAGTCAATTATGGTAAATAAGCCTCTGATAGTAAGTTAGAGGTAGTTCCAGGATGATTTTGGCATCAACCACTAAAAACAGCCTGCTTGCAATTTAAATCATTATAAATAACTGTATTTATAACCTCTATTAGTGAAAATCTATGCCTATTAAGGTGATAAAGTACCACTCTTGGTTCACTCCGAATTATTTGAAATGTAAATATGCAGAATCCCTGGAGATATTAGATACTGTGTTTCTACAGGAGTAATTTTTGTTTCAAGAATGCAGATACTTGCATGAGGGTGATACCTCATTTCTGTGCTTGTCCCATCTATGACACTCAGGTTTGTCTGTTGGATATAGAATGGGGTCCTTTCAGGAAAGATACATAGTAGGTCTGCATGCGTTTTCCTCTTTGTAAAGTTTTGTTTATTCTCAGTATAGAAGAAAGAATAGGAACTCAATTTTATACAAAGAAATCTAAAATCAGAAAGTCAGAGCAGGCAGTGGTTTCTAATATTTTCAGGGAGAAGGACTTTTAACATCAACATATGTCACCATCCCTCTCCTCATGACAGAAAGCTGCTAGACATTTAGTAACATGTTCAATGCATGTCTGCATCATTTTCAAGACTTACACGCATTTGGACAATTGTAGCCGTGTGTGAAACAGATTCAGTCTGTGAGTAGTGTGACTGTTGCACTTGAAATCCCTCTGTGTTCTCATTATTCAGCTCCCGCTTGTACGTGAGAACATGGGGTGTTTGGTTTTCTGTTCCTGTGTTAGTTTGGTGATGATAATGACTTCCATCTCCATCCATATCCCTGCAAAGGACATGATCTCATTCCTTTTTATGGCTGCATAGTATTCCATGGTATATATGCACCACATTTTCTTTATTCAGTCTACATTGATAGGCATTTGGGTTAATTCCATGTCTTTGCTATTGTGACTAGTGCCGCAATGAACACATGCATGCATGAATCACAGGGAGGGGGCAACACACACTGGGGCCTGTCGGGGGAGGGGGGCAGGGCTTGAGCATCAGGAAGAATAGCTAATGCATGCAGGGCTTAATACCAAGTGATGGGTTGATAGGTGAAGCAAGCCATCATGGCACACGTTTACCTATGTGACAAACCTTCACTTCCTACGCATGTACACCAGAATTATTTTTTTTAAAGCGCTTTTATAAAAAAAAAAAAATCCAAATCCTTTGGCTTCATGTCATTCCCACGGTCTCCTCTTCTTCCCTGCTGCTTCTGTGTCCTCTCACAGCATTCTCCCAATGTTACCACCCCCAGCGCCATGGCTGCATCCCTTCTGGAACATGTCCAGCTCACTTCTGCTCAGGGCCTCTGCACCTGCTGTTTCTCTCCTTGGAATTTTTTCCCCCCAAATGTTCACAAGATTGGCCCCTTCTTGTTATTCTGATTTCAGTTCAAATATTTCCTCCACAAAGAACCCTTCCGTGGTCACTCATTCCAAAGCAGCACTCTCCTCCACCTATCCCCCGCACCGTCAATCACTCTGTTATGTTAAGTGCCTTATTTTTTCCACAGCACTTACTACAATCTGGCATTATATTATTTATTAGTTATGTTCCTCTGCTAAACTATTCTCCATGAGACCAGAGACCTTGCCTTTCTGTTGCCTGTAGTATCCACAGGTGCTCCTGAAAGGAGTTCACTAAGTGTTTGTTGACTGAATAAAAGAGAATACAAATCAGTTTGCAGAACTCAAAGTCCCAATTTTTCAGCTGACAGACTGGGAAACACCGGCTTAGATTCTTCTCTCCCCATGTAGTCCCAATCAACCCCAATGGGTCATATAAATGAGCATGTAATGAGTGTTATCCTGTCATCTAAGAATTTCTAATGGCCACAAAGTTGAGAACAAAATGTTCTATAGGGCGGTTTTAGACAGATCCTCAAAACATGTATTAAAAGGTAGCCAAAATATCAACCCTGCTTTCCCAGCTTCCGCCCACATAAGTAAAGGTATATGGAATGGGAGCAGAAAGAGCAGTGGATGAGAGAGGGGAGAGGGAGATACTTTTCCCACAAGGCAAGTGGGACCCCTGGGAAAGCTGCGTGCCAGCAGGCAGTCCTCTGTCTTACTTCCTGCCTGGAGGCTTGCTGAGCTACCTGTTGTGTATTTCTGACACTGCCGTTTGTACTATTACCAAAGCAGAGAACTAGAGATCCAGATGTGAGCTCCCTGAGGTGTGGTAGACACAGCGACTAGTGACTGCCTTTGTCTGGGAGAAGTGTGAAAGCTAGAGGTGGCTGGAGCTGCCTTCGCTGCTGGGCAGAATAAGACAGTGGAAATTCTCCTGGATCACTGGAGCCAGTATAGGTAGCCAAACTAAAGCCATCTCTAAATAATCCCACCCAAGGGCATTCCACGGGAATTGAGGGTCCCCAGCAGAAAGATGCTGTGTGTGGTTAATTGCTAGAGGGAAATTGGAGAGTGTTCTAGCCATATCACATAGATATTCAAAGTAGGAAACCGTGAACAGCCACCCAGGCCCAGGACTGCAAGGAGACCTGCTTTTGATGCTTTACATAACAGGGGGAATTCAACAGCTAGGGGGAATTACATAACACCAGCTAAGTAAAAAGACTTTGCCCCTCCATTGCTTACCCCACCGGCAAAGCAAATGAGGGAGGGAAGAGGGAAAGAACAGATCTCACACCCCACCATTCGTCTAGTGCTGTGTTTCATAAACTTGTTTCATTCCGCTCTCCCAAAGTGCTATTTTTTTGACCTTTCTTCTCACTGCCTTCCCCTTCCTCTGTGGATTGTATGCCACAGGCACACTGTATGCTGGGTAGTGTGGTCTTTTGGGGTCCACAAATCATTGGAACACATTTTTATTTGCCCCCCAGGAGCCAGTTACCATCCCCATGGGGACAATATCATCCTTATTAAGAATGGATAGTCTAGAGCAGTAATTCTTCACTGGGGACAAGTTTGCCTTCCAGGGGATATTTGGCAATATCTGGAGACATTTTTGGTTCTCACAACTAGGGAGTGATACTGGAATCAGTTGGGTAGGGACCAGTTTTATGTTAAACATACTACAATGCACAGGGCAGCTTCCTCCAACAAAGATTTATCTAATACTAAATATCAATGATACTGAGGTTCAGAAATTCTCAAGTAGAGTCTAGAACATCTAGACTGAATATCCAGAATAAGGCTTATGCTGAAAAGAGGAGAGAAGCTTTGAATTAGCACAGAGACTAATGCTTTGGGATTGATTGGAGTTTTGAAAGCCTTGAAAGTGATCTGAAAACTGTGGAGTCTACACCCCATGCTGTCAAGGAACAGAAGAGGGAGACTGGATGCGTGAGCCAAAAGTCAGCTTGGCAGAATAGAGCCATTTCTTGATTTCACCCTCCTGAGTTCACTTTTAAATTAACTGACCACTAATGGGTGTAGCAAACCAACACGGCACATGTATACATATGTAACAAACCTGCACATTGTGCACATGTACCCTAGAACTTAGAGTAGAATAAAAAATAAAATAAAATAAATTAGTTGGCTACAGGTATTACAAAATCGGCTTGTAAGTTAGTGGTTTGGGACTTATAATTAAAACAGCATATGTGAATTAGGTCTCAGACCAGCTCACCAAAGCCCACCATGCAGTGCACCTAAATGGTTGTATTGTTAGAATGTGTGACATGGCCATCCAGATGCTGGGGCTCTTGCAATAGGAACATGTCTTTCCACTATTCTAGCTCCAATTATGGACACATTTCTTTTTTTTTTTTTTTTTTTTTTTTTGAGACGGAGTCTCGCTCTGTCACCCAGGCTGGAGTGCAGTGGCCGGATCTCAGCTCACTGCAAGCTCCGCCTCACGGGTTCACGCCATTCTCCTGCCTCAGCCTCCCGAGTAGCTGGGACTACAGGCGCCTGCCACCTCGCCCGGCTAAGTTTTTGTATTTTTAGTAGAGACGGGGTTTCACTGTGTTAGCCAGGATGGTCTCGATCTCCTGACCTCGTGATCCGCCCGTCTCGGCCTCCCAAAGTGCTGGGATTACAGGCTTGAGCCACCGCGCCCGGCCATGGACACATTTCTTATGACCTATGGCAGGCAGGTGGAAGGAAAAGCGGAGAGCGTCAGAGGTATAGACAGAGGGGAGGCATCAGAGGTATAGAATGGAGAGAACGGGATCTTCCATTGAGGAGGGAGTTGTTCTCTTTCCAGAATGACTCCTTCCTTAAAAAACTTTGAGGTTTTCAAGACATTTACTTGCAGCATAACACATTGCATATTCAACGAGACGAAACAAGAAAAAAAAATTTCCTTAAGGTAAAGTCCTGCAAGGGATTGACTTTTATACCAGAATCCTGACTTTGGTAGACACGGAGGATGCATCAGTTTTCTACCCCAAAACTTAGTGGCTTGTAAATAACTTAATTGCTCACATTTCTGAAATGTTTACTAGGATCAACAGGGTGTCCCTTCTGAATGTCTCACCAGCGTCATTGATGAGGCTGCTGTCAGTTGTCATGTTGACTGGGAGTTCGCTGGTGCCAGATAGTCTCGGTAACATGGCTGGGGCCTCAGGATAGGGGGCCAGGTTTTTCACAAGATCTCTCTCATGGCCCATCTCCAGGAGGCTAGTCTGAGCCTTTTTATATGTCAGTCTCAGGGCAGCAAAAGGGCAAGAGAGGAAGCTGCAAGGCTTTTTGAAGT
Source organism: Theropithecus gelada (assembly GCF_003255815.1). Lineage (NCBI taxonomy): Eukaryota > Metazoa > Chordata > Mammalia > Primates > Cercopithecidae > Theropithecus > Theropithecus gelada. The sequence goes on along the minus strand of NC_037672.1, from coordinate 135,732,127 downwards.
TGAGGCTCTGAAGTTACACAATATCACTTCTGCTGCAACTATTAGTTATAGCAAGTCACAGGACAGGGTTAGCCTATATCAAGAGGAGGGAAAATAGTTCCATCTGGAGAAGAGTAACCAAGTCACCTTCCAGAGACATGGGCTTCTAGGAACTGGAGAAATTGATGCAGCCATCTTTGCAAACAATCTGTCAGAAAGGATTTCCCATAATCTATCAATATGTCTACAGGTAACAATACTTAGAATTTATTTATGGTTTTAAGAACAGGTCCTGCTAAGAATGACTGAACAGGCTATAAGAAAGACAACAACATTTACTGCATGTATATGGTGTATATATTTTGTGGTATAATGCAATATATAAGATATACAGTTTCTGTTGTCTGTCTCCCATTCCTCTCCTTTAAGAAATGGGATCACTGGTTTTAGGGAATATGGATAGTCCAATTTGGATTCAATTCTTTTCTCATGTCCCACATTTTTCTTGTCCTACACAGTTAAGCTGTTGGCAGAGCCATTTCAGAACCCTGTTTCTATAATATGATGTTTACTTAAGCACTTATTTGAATTCCATCTTTGAGTACCCAAAGTAATACCATAATGCAGTAGCATTGTAGTGTTAAAATCTAACCTGAGAGTTTTGTGTGGATGTTCTCTGTTGGGATCAGATTATTGTGCTCTGGCACAGCTTTCTTTTTTCATATTATGAAAAACAGGAGTGATTTTAAAAGATCCTGTGATGTGAAGAATCTCTTCCTGTTTGGAATCTGAGCTGCAAATAAATCCTGCCTCTGCCCAGAGCTGTGACAATTCCACTGTGTATCTGATATAATGCTTTGGGCTGCAAGTAACAGAGTACCTGGTTCAGATGGGCTTAGACAATAAGGACATTTATCATCTCCTGTAGCCTCAGGTTTGATTCATTTAAGAACTGAATGGTGGGCTAAGTTTCTGTCTCTCAAAGTGTTAGCTTTAATCTCTTGTTTTTATCTAGCAGGAGAGAGAGAGAGAGAGAGAAAACTTCTCCCCTAGCTGTGGTCTTCTTTCATTCGGTCATCTTAGGTCATGCATCGACTCCTAAAGTATCAACATGTCGCTGGGAATGCCCCAAGCTGATTGAATACTGCTGGAGCTGGGAATGTCAAGTTGCCCAGAATCGTGAATAGGCAGGGGATCTCTGAATAAAATGTGGGTTCTGGTAGGAAGGCAGAATAAGGAAAGGAAGCTGAGGAGGTAACAAAAAGTGTCTTGCATAGTAGGTAATTCTAGTAAACATCCTCTGGAGAAGAATAGCTCTGAATGATGTGGCAACTGTAGAAACTAAAATCAGAATGGGGATAATAATAATTATTAAAGGGCAAATCACCACATTATAAAAGATAATTCAAAAGATGAAAAAAAAAAACCCCTGATATTCCTGTATTCCACTTTTTTATTATGTAAAAATTTCCAACACATGTCTCCTCTGTCTTCTTTTTCTGTCTCTCAATATTACATATGCAGCCACAAATGCACACAGATGATGTGGTGGGTGATTAGATCCCTTTGAAGTGGTATGTGACTCCTCAACATTTCAGAGGATAGCCCTGACTTATTCTAAAGTGTTTTCCTTCTGAAAGAAGGCTATTGTTGGCGCCTACTGTAGCCCACCAATGAGGGTGGTTGGGGTTGAAGAGATGCAGTCAAGGGAGAATCTGAAGGTGGATTAACCTTTCTTGATCTCACCTCTTCCTCTCCCTTAACCTTTATAGGTACTTGAAGTTAAACTCCCAGAGAGCAGTGTCTGTTTGGTTTACTGTTGTATCATTAACAGCTAGAATAGCACCTGGCACAAAGTAGACACTCAATAAACCATTGCTGAACGAATTGTTGCAAACCCTCCCAGGAATAGCAGTGAAATGAGGCCAGAATTAGGAACATAAATCTTTCAACATGTACGAGCCGCAAGGGGACAGAATGGGAAGGAAACACTACCTGCTCAGTTGTTTGTTTGCAAAGTCAGGACTGCTTGGACTGCTTCCCCTCAGATTGCTAAGTTCTTGTTTATACTATTAAGAAATACAACTAAGCAGTTACTCCTTCAGAAAGTAAAACATCCCTAGTTAATGTCTAATGGTGGTGTGTTAAGGTGAAATTTAATTAGGGTTCATGGATTTTTGTCATGTTTCATGTAGCCTTTAGCCTTTCCTCCGGGAAACATATTAGACATGAAGTGAGTGTAAAGCACCCCTGTGTGCTTTGTTAGTTGGTGTTGATGTGAATGGCTGCCCTTTGATGCTAGTACTGTGGAATTTGGATATAAACATTTTGATAATGGCTAAATTCCCAGCATCTTCACAACCCTTTGATGCTTCAACATTAAGTGATTGAGCTCCCTTGGTACAGGGCAGAGATGGCAGATAGGTTGGCTGCTTCACTTTGTCGGAATGACTCCATTGGACGCCAGAGCCATTTCTTTTTTGGAGGGGGGCCAAGGGAAAGTCCACTGATTATTGTTGCTTGTATTAAGCCAACACCCCCAATTCCCGGGCTGCCTTAAAGGAGGTGTAGTTTCTTGGGATTGTTAATGGTGACAACCCAGAGCCTCTGTGTATGCGTCTGTCAGAGCAGGAAAGGCATTCCTTGTGAGAATTATCACAGCTGTCCTTAAGCAAGTAAGGGCAATTAGTGACAGATCTCTGCTGGGCTCATCATATACTTTTTTGAGTAATTTTTATAAAAATGCTACAAAGTAGGTGTTTATTTTACTTCCATCCTTGCCCTCCTGTAGTCTACTATTATCATTATTATTTTTTGAGGTGGCGTCTCACTCTGTTGCCCAGGCTGGAGTGCAGTGGTGTGAACTCGGCTCACTGCAAGCTCCACCTCCTGGGTTCACGTCATTCTCCTGCCTCAGCCTCCCGAGTAGCTGGGACTACAGGTGCCCACCACATTATGTCACTCCTCTGCCCAGAACCTTCCAGTAGCTTCTTGTCTATCAGAATAAAAGCCAAAGTCCTTGCTTTAGCCAACAAGTCATATGATTTTCCTCTTTCCTTTTTCATTTTTTGAGGGGGGCCAATGAAATCTCTGATTTCATCCTCCTTCCCTCCATTCATTGCTTGGTGAATCACACTGGCCCTGTGCAGTTTTCTCATCACTCCTGCCTCAGGGATTTTGTACTTTCTGTCCCATCTGTTTGAAGTGGTCTCTTCCAAGATGGCAACACAAGGAGCAGCCCACTTTCTTCAGGTATTTACTTGAAAGCCACCTTCTTGCTAAGGATTTTCTTAGTAATCCTAACTAAAATTTCACCACCTGCTCCAACACTCAACATTTCATATCCTCCTTTCCAGTTTTGATTTTTTTTGGGTATCAAATTTGCCCATTTGCTTTGTTAATTGTCTTTTCTATTAGAGTATAAGCTCCACAAAGGAAGGGATTTTTCTCTGTTTTGTCCCATCCCCACCCAGCAACTAGAAGAGTTTCTGGACCAGATGAGGCTTATAATAAATCTTTATTGAATGTGGAATGATTTCATTCTTTCAGTCATCAAATATTTATTCTGCATTTACCAAGATATGGGTATTATTCTGGACACATGGAACACTAAAATGAACCAGAAAGATAAGGACTGTAACCTGGTAGAACTTAAAATTAAGAGAGAAAATAATTAAGCAAGTGCCTGTTTAATACATGTAAACTGTAAACTTCATAGAAATTAACTAAATTCCTTAACATTCACTGTTCTGAAGTGTCATTGCAGGAATAAACACCCAGAAATTTTAAATTACAATGTTAACCCTCTTTTCTTTATGCTTTGCTAGAATTGACTTAAATACTCTTCTATGTAAATTACTAATTCACCTCTTTGTGCTTACTCACAATGCCCTTCATTGAGCCAGAATGTTGTTGCTGTTGGGATCTATTGAGATTGTTCTCTAAGGTATTAAGGATTATCATTAGATGAAGCTCATCAATCATTATTATAGTAGATAAGCTTCATTTGATCTGCCCTTCAAGAACATCAAAATAAGAATAACAACTATTTCATTTCACTTGTTCTAAATGAAAAAAAATACATTAGCTTATTATTTGCATAGGACAATGTGAAAATAAAATCTGCTAAGTGACTTATTTCATGGTTCACACTATAAGTTCTTTTTGAAAAGGTTAGGTTGCCTATTAAATTTTAAAAGTTTTAATAAATAGCTTTAAAAGAGTAATTATGTATTTTTAATTTTGATTTTTAAAATCAGAACGGATACTTAGCCGAATGCAGTGGCTCATGCCTGTAATACCAACATTTTGGGAGGCTGAGGCAAGTGGATCACTTGGGCCCAGGGGTACAAGACAAGCCTGGGCAATATAGTGAGACCCGTCCCTTAAAAAAAAAAAAACTAAAAAATATTACAAAAATATAAAAAAGAATGGATACTTGAAATAGGGATCTATTCAATTTTTAATGTTAACTCTCTCTTTTTTTTTTTAGATTGGAGATTTTCACAGAGAAAGTAAAGCTTTTTAAAAACTTATTTTTATGTATGTTTTAAGAAAAAAAAATACATCTCCCAAACAACAGCATCTAAATTTTAGACAGACATTGATTGGTGTCTCAGGAGATAATTATATATGTTATTATGTATATGTTGTTCTGCAAGTATGACGGAAATCTCTACATTTGGAAATACATTATATCACAAAGGAAGATTTGTCATCTCGATGGCTATTTGATGGTGTAGACTTGAGGTCATGGCTTTCTCACTGTCATGAGAAATAACAGATGCTATTGATAAAAGTTCTGCCAGGTTCATGCTATGCCTTATTGAATGCAAAAAGGCCTGACTCTTATCTGATCATTGTCCTTTTTGTACTTTGTGGTTTTTGATGAACATGCCTATGAATAGAAAATGATTATCTATCTCTTCATTTCTTTACTTATTTAATCGTTTCTATTTCAGTCTTGGTGAGGAGGGATCTTTTAGTGTATAAATGCTGTGAGCATTAGTAGGAGATAAACTTTTTTTTTTTCTTTTGGTAAATGTTGGTCTCTGAAGAAGAAAGACCTGTTGTTCTTTTCTCAGGTTGAAACTAGGAAGGGTCAAAAGGCTAGATTCAGGATGTTAAAAGAAAAACTTCAGTCAAATTAAATTTAAATACATTTAATTGAGCAATGAATGATTCATGAATTGGGCAGCCCCCAGAATCATAGCCAATTCAGAGAGACTCCAGGGATACCTCGTAGTTAGAACAAATTTAAAGACAAAGAAAGAAAACTGGTGTACAGAAATCAGCAGTGAGGTAGAGAAACAGCTGGATTGGTTACAGGTTGGCGTTTGCCTTAATTTGAACACGGTTTGAACACTTTGCAGTCTGTAAATGATCGAAGTATGGCCACTGGGATTGGCCAAGACTCAGCTATTGTTACAGGCACAAGTTCCTAAGTTAGGTTTTCAATCTTGTCTGATTATTAAGCGAGGTTACAATTTGTCCACAAGGACCTAAATATAGAAATATAAACTCTTTCTCAGGCCATATTTAGTTTGCTTTAGCAAGGATAAAGCCAGGACCCTGGAGGAGGGACAAGGAAGTGGGAAAAGAGGAAACCAATGGAACGAGACTTCCAATCGGCCCTCCTAGATTCTGTCCATACATGCAGAGCCTATGTCAATGACATTACATGGTGGTATACTTGTTACTACCCTGTCCTTAGGCTCCCAGTAAAGACATGGTAATCATATAACATGAAACTTAAGGGCCGGGGACTTTAGGAGGCTGAAGCAGGAGGATTGCTTGAGCCCAGGAGTTCAAGATCAGCCTGGGCAACATAGTGGGACATGACCTCTACAGAATTTTTTTTTTTTTTTTTTTTTTTAAATATCAAGACATAGTGGCATGTGCCTGTAGTTCCAGCTACTTGGGAGGCTGATGCGGAAGGATCACTTGACCCCCCTGAGGTCAAGGCTGCAGTGAGTTGTGATTATTCCACTACACTCCAGCCTGGGTGACAGAGTGAGACTTTATCTCAAAAAAAAAAAAAAAAAAAAAAAAAAGTTATGTATACTTCTTAAAAACCTGAAAGACAAGTGCAAATGCATTGGCCTAATCAGGGTAATAGCAAGTTTAAAATGATGACACAAATAAATGATAATTTTATATGATTTTTTCCCAAATCATAGTAGTTCCAGTAGTAGGAAAATTGTAAATGCTTAGGGATGGGTGAAATAGTCATCCCATGTTTCTTCATTGTCATTAGCACTAGCATCAAAAACATAAATGCCCAGATAAGTTCTATGGAGTGCTAGGTGAATACAGAGTGAGATATACAGCCCCGGCCTTCATGGTGCTATACAGATATGGGACTGCTGAGATCATCCCTTCTCTAGGTGAGAAAAAGCATAGTAGCATATTTTAATTTTTTTAAATTAGTCAGTTTGTAAGTATGTTGCTCTTAGAATGAAGGTCTCCAAAGTCTTCTGAATGAAACAGCATAATCTCTCATTAATGTAATCTTACACATTCAAAGAAAATGCAACACCAAATTTAAAACAATATTTTTTTAAAAGATAAGACATTCTGACTGGGCACATTGGCTCATGCTTGTAATCCCAGCACTTCGGGAGGCTTAGGCAGGCCAACTGCTTGAGCTCGGGAGTTCAAGACCATCCTGGGCCATATGGCAAGGGTCCTGTCTCTATTAAAAGTACAAAAAAAAAAAAAAAAAAAAAGACCGGAGTGGTGGTGAGCACCTTACCTACTCCAGAGTCTGAGGTGGGAGGATTGCTTAACCCTGGGGAGCCGAGGTTTCAGTAAGCCATGACTATGCCGCTGCATTCCAGCCTGGGTGACTGACCGAGACCCTGTCTAAAAAAAAAAAAAAAAAAAAAAAAAGATGACATTCTAAATTGAATTCTAAATCATTTCAAATGATCAACTCTGAATACAGAGAATGGAAAATCTGAATTATTACAAATGTTTAAAAATAAGAATAAATGCTCTTTGAGAGGAGGATCTATTTTGTCACACCTACTTTAGTTCCCCTGAAATTGGTCTTTTCTGCCTAATTTTGGTTTTGTTAGGTATTATTTCTGGTTGAATAAGGCAAAGACATAGCTGAATTCTGTGTAGGTAAATTGTTTCTGTGCTTCTTCATGTTAATTAAATTCATCTATATATTTTTTCATTACTTTATTGGAAATAAATTTAACCCATTATGTAACACTAAGCTATCTAATGGTATACACAGGATTCTCAACAAAATTTGAGATTATAATTACTTGGAGAATCTCAGGAGATCAGTCCTGCTAAAAACTTTTCCAAGCACATGTTTTCTAGAGTAGCCTATGTCCAACATTTTCATCACTGTGTACACATCTATGTATTTTTAATAACTTATAAATCTGAAGTCTGTAGTCATCCCGGTCCTGAAACAATTATTGATGTCCACGAAACTATCAATTACTACCTGAATAGCAGGATGACAACGTGCTGCTTACATTTAACTTGCTCTTATTGGCCTTGAAGATAGATGTTAATAGTTGTGTGTGTGTGTGTGTGTGTGTATATGTATATATTTCCATAACCCAACAGGAAGGGGACAGAAATCATTTTATACACCAAAAGCTTTGTTTGTCAGTCTTAATTGAGACATTGCTGGCAAGAATGCTTTCAACTTCTTCCCCGTAATACCTAGATAGAGCCAAACTTAGAAACCCTTCAACTCTCTGATGAGTAAGGTCGTTAAACAGATGAAAAATAAGAAAGCATCTGGAAATGATATCATCCCTGCCAAATGTTCACACTCAAGAAAGAGTAATTCATGTAACATCTCTGTATTTTCCTCTTGAGATACAAGAATGAAAGAGAAAACTCTATATGGCTCTAGGGATGTAGAGATCATAAGAATTTTACATAATGATATACACCCAATGGCAACATAGATGAGCATTCCTGAATCAGCTGCAGACCATATGTTTTCAATAAAGAGCATTTTCATAAATGAGTATCCTTGAGAAAACTTTAATTTCTATTTTGGAAAGACAATAAATTCATGTCTTGGAGGTGGGTGTTTTGAAGTGGAGATTTTACCCTCCCTCCCTAAGGAACTTCTATTTCATCTAGTCTCTAAGGGTTTTCTTAGAAAACACTGCATAAATGTCTTTCACCCCATTGCTGGATGTTTTCATTGAGAAACCAAGCTTATCCATCAATGGTTTAGTGATTTGAAATGAACCTGGAGGCACCTGCTTTAGAACACATCCGTATTTAATTTCTGAGTGACACACAGCTTTCCCCAAAGTGTAGAGATTTCTTTCTATACTTTCTACTCATTAGAATATTTGAGGCCTGATGCAGTGGCTCAAGCCTGTAATCCCAAGACTTTGGGAGGCCAAAGCAGGAGGATTGCTTGAGCCCAGGCGTTTGATACCAGCCTGGGCAATATAGCAAGATGACATCTTTGTTTATTTATTTTTAAAGAATATTTGAAAAGAGCTTTACTTAGTGGAGGTGCACAGGATTTGGAACCAGAAAAACCTAAGCAGAAATGCTGTTTTTACCATTTCCAGTTAATTATTGAGCCTCTGTTTTATGATCTCCAAAACAGATGTAGTAAGAAAACTTACTAAAAAGGGTTTTGTTACTGTAACACATTATCACCGTGTTTTTGTGTCCCACCCCGTCCTCCTAAGATCTAGTTTTTACAGGTGTTTTTCCTTCCTTTGTTAGTGCTCTGAAATTGTAAAGCATGTTTTCTTTTGGAAAAGCATTTCATAGTTAAGTTTATCTTAATAAGTGTGTTGGGTAGGTAAGTGTATTAGTCAAATATTGCCATAATAATGCTGTGTAACAAACCACCATAAAAATCTCAGTGGCACAGATGAAATCCTATTGTTCTCACCCATGAGATCAGCTGGCTAAAGCTGATTTATGATAGGCTCAGTTGGACTTGGATTAAGGTTAATGGTTGAGTCCTGGCTTGTGTGTATTCCTTCTTGTTTTTGGGCCAGCAGATTCCAGAGGTATGTTCTTCTCATGGACAAAGGCAGAGTACGAGAATGCAAGATCACTTGCATCACTGTACATTTGCTAACATCCTGTTGGCCACAGTAAGTCACGTGGTCAACACCAAACCAAGGGACAGTGACGTATATCTTACCTGCTATGTTGTAGGTAAGATGTGTACTGTTTATTTCAGGGGATGAAGGAATTGAGAAGAGTAATTCAATTTTTTGATTAAGGTCTTTAGGTTACTTGCTTCTTCTTAAAAAGAAAGATAATGCAGTTAGGAACAGCCTTTTTTTTTTTTTTTTAAAAGTTACAGTAGATCTAGGTATACATTTGTATTACAAGTTTAACATTTATTTTTCCTGTAAGCTGTAGGCACCACTTCTCCTCCAAAATTAGGCTGGAGTTTACAAATGAAACTTGAAATCTTGACAATATATGGATCTACTGATCATTATTTTGATGCCATTTCCCTTGGTGTTTTATCTTTAAACTTGTAGATCAACAAGAGTAGAGGATATGAATATTTGAATAATAGTAAATATTCAGCATTAGCAATTTCTATTAGATTTTGAGAGTCTCATTCCCATATGCTCTGTGGTAAACCTAATCAGTGGTAAACCAGTCTAGATCTCTGAAACATATCCTTCAGTGATTTCTCACATTCCTGAAAGCACACAATCACAGAATGTCAGAGTGGAAGGAAATTTACAGAGTGCCCAGGACAGTACCTTAGATTTTGTGAATGGCATGGTGCGTCCAGATGTCCGAAGGGCCTTGGAAGATGATGCAGCTGATGTGGCTCAGTGAGTCCTTAGAGTGAATGTCTGCTGCATACACATTGCTGCAAAAGCAACAGGAGTGAGGTGGATAGAGTTCACGGTCTTTAAAATTCTGTTAATATTAAAGATATTTTTTTCAAGTTTCAGGGTTGGCCTTCAAGACTTTTAATTCCAGAAAAGTAGAAATAGACAGCTGCTGGAATCCTAATCTGTACAGCAGTCACATCTTTGTGTGATATTCCTTGCCAGAAAGAAGTGGGACAAAGTATATACAAAGAATGAGAGGCAGCTTGAGAGAAGACAAATCAAGTACTTGCTAGCTTTCCCTTCTCTCTCTCTCTCTCTCTTTTTTAATTCTTGTTTTTAGAGATGGAGTCTCGCTCTGTCACCCAGGGTGGAGTGCAATGGCACGATCTCGGCTCACTGCAAGCTCTGCTTCCCGGGTTCACACCATTCTCCTGCCTCAGCCTCCTGAGTAGCTGGGACTACAGGCGCCTGCCACCACACCGGGCTAATTTTTTTTGTATTTTTAGTAGAGACGGGGTTTCACCGTGTTAGCCAGGATGGTCTCGATCTCCTGATCTCCTGATCCACCTGCCTCGGCCTCCCAAAGTGCTGGGATTACAGGCATGAGCCACCGCTCCTGGCCTAGCTTTCCTTTCTCTTATGCAGGTCAATGATTATTGATTGAATTGATTATGGGAAGATATATCTCAGGAACATAGAGATGAATAAGTGAAACACTAGTTTTGAGTCGGAAGTCTTGAATTTGAGGCCTACCTCTAAACGTTATTGCATATGTAATCTTAGGCAGTTCTTAAAATACCCTTACACTTTGAGCTGCACTTTCTCTAGATTTATTTATTTTTATCTTTATTTCTAATATTTGTTGTCTCTGCCTCTCTGTGTTTTCTTTCTGTACCCTTGATCATTTTTGTCTAGAGGTTACAACTTTTGTCCTTATTGATCCTCTTCCATTTTATTTTCAGATTTTCAAAATATTTATTGTTTCTACACTTATTTTTATCTTTCCTTATACTTTCTTGGTTTTATTTTTCTAATCCTTAAAGTTAGAAACTTTAGTTATTAATTTTTTCAACTTAGTTGTCTCTCTTTTTAAGTTAGTTATCTAGGTTATTAATTTTTGACCTTCTGTCTATTCTAAATATGTACTTTGGGCTTTAAATTTACATCTAGATATTACTTTCATTAATTCCACAAATTCTATGTTGTCTTTTTATTTTAAAAATTTTATTATTTTAGTTTTGAATAGCTAATACATGCATATAACCTAAAAATCAAAACTATAGAATAACTGTAGACTGAGGAATCTTGTGCCTGCCTTTCCTTACCCACCCTATTCCCAGACATTCTGTGGGTGATGACTTTTTTTAATTTTGCATGCATTCTTCCACTGTTTCTTTATATAAATACAAGAAAATATGAACACCTATTCTTGATTTTTCTCTTTCTTACACAAAAGGGAAAATATACTGTAAACTTCTTGCCCTTGTTCTAGACAGAGTACCTTATCTATAGAAAATTTCATACAAAGTTCCTAATCCTTATTATGGCTGCATAATATTCCATTGTGAGGAAGAGTGAAAACTTGTTTTACAGGTTTTCTATTGAGAGACCTGTGCTACTTTCTATCTTTTGCTACAGTAACTAGTACTGTAATGAATAATCTTGTACATAAGTCATTTTGTACATGAGCACATGCATAAGAAAAATTCCTAGAAATGGAATTATTGGGTCAGGTGGTAGATTTATATCTATTTTTATTAGTATCACCAAAATTGCCTCCATATGGGAATTGCTTTGTTTTAACATCATCAGAGTATGAGAGAGTCAGTTTCCCAACAGTTTCATCAACAAGGTGAATTTTTGGAATTTTTGAAAACTGAAATATACTTTTAACATTTGTTAAGATTTCTTATTTGTTCCTAAGGTATTTAGAAGTGTTTGGTTTCCCAATATACGTGGATATTTTGCTTGTTCACATGTTTATTGGTTATTGATTTCTAACTTAATTGCACTTTGGTCAGTAAACGTGGTCCATATTGTACCTTTTTAAAAAAATTGTTGAGACTTGCTTGTTACAGAATATACATTTTTTCAAGCACAAAAAACATTGACAAATATTAATCACAGTATGTTAAAAATGTATGTTCTGTAATTGTTGGGTTGGGAGTTATATCTCTGCCCAAATAGATCAAGCTTGTTACTTCTGTTATTAAAATCCTTTATATTTATATTGACTTTTTTGTCTGCTTGATTTCTCATTATTGTGAGGTGATTATTGAAATCTATCATAATAGTCGATTTATCAATTTCTTTGAGTAGTTCTATCATTTTTATATTTTGGGGCTATTTTATTAGATACATCTTTCTAGTTTTCAGTAGTTTCACATGAAAATTATAAACACACATAGCTAAGAACGTAAAAACTACAAGAAACGCAAAGAATAAACATTACTTTTCAATCATTCTGCCACTCCAAGGTAATCACTATTTATTTAACATGATGGCATGTTTCTCTTTCTTTATCTTTGTAATGATAAACACTTACATTGAAAGACCTATAAAAAAAGAGAATATTTTTGCTCTACCATTCCAGGTAGAGATGTTACAGGCCAGATGTTTAGTTCAACCCTAGTACAGTTGTGGAAGCTCTTTCTTATGACTCCATAGGATATCCAAGAGCTCTTTTGGTTTTATATTGATCCTACAGGATGGTGAAAAGAGATATCATTATAGACTAGAACTGATAGGAGTTGACGGATGGTGTAGTGGATGGGGGAATGTGAGAAATAGGAATCTGAGAAAATATCTAGATTTTTGCCAAGACCAGGACAAGGAAGCCAGAAGAACATGTATGTTGGGGGGTTGTAAATTAAGAAATCTGTTTGAGATTTATTAACCTTGAGATTGCTGTTGGATATGCAAGTGGAGATATCAAGCAGGCAGCTGGATGTGTGAATATTGGTTTCAAGAAAGAGATATGTATGGGGACATAATTTGGGGACTCATTAGTATGGTGATAATATTAAATCCATGGCACTAGATAAGATTGCCAGAAATAATGAATACTTAGTACATGGCAATTCAAAGTCAGATAAAGAATAAGGAACTAGCAAATAAGACTGACAAGAAGTCAATTAAGTAAGAGGTACATTAAAGTGATAGATACTAGAGAAGATCTCTCAATGAGAAGAAGTATAAATTGTGGTATAAATTTCTTGAACAAGGGGAGTGGGAATTAGGGTCTGGAACAAGGAAAGCAGGATTGGCTGTAGCCAGGAGGAAAGGTAGAACTCTAATTGCCAGAAGAGAAGAAGAATCAGTATAAGTATGATAGAGTTGTAGATTTGTTGGCAAGAAAATATGCCTTATAATTTCTGTTTTCTCTGTGAAATAGAAGGCAAAGTCAGATACTAATTTTAACTTAGAGGAAGGGAAGTTTGGAAGAGTGGTTGCCAGAGTTTTGATGACAGTGGAGAAGGATTATGCCAGTCCTTCTCCATTATGCCAGCCAGAAGAATTATGCCAATTAATACTCCAATTAGCAATACAAGAATGTCTATGACACCTACCCTTGCTAACATTGCATATTATAATTTAAAAATATAAACTTTCTGCTTGAATGAGAAAAAAACCCTGCATTTTAAAAATACCGTATTTCTTTGATTACTGGTAAGAGAAAATATTTTTATGAGTTTATTAATGATATAGATATGCTAATCTTTTTCAATTGTCTTTCAAGTCCTTTACCCATTATTCTATGGAGTTTTGAAATTTTTCTTATTGATTTACATGTGCTATTTAAAATGTGTATTAAATATATAAACTGTCTGTTATCTGTGTTTCAAATATTGTCACCCTTTGTTTTTTTGTTTTAACTTTGTTCAAGGTGCGTTTGGGGGCATACAAATGTCTTAAATTTTTGTGTATTTTAAGATCATGTATCATTTCCTTTCAGGGAGTTCTCTCCAATTGTTTGCTTAGACAAGGCACCCTCTTACTGACTACAGAAATATAGTCATCTGTATTTTCCCAAAATTCTTTTGTGGCTTTGTTTTTTATGAATAAATATTAAAACTTCCCTAGATTCATTTGAAGATAAAATGTGAGGTATTGTTTAACTTTGTTTTTTTTTTGGTCATAAATTGTCAAACAGCTATCTCAATATGAGTCATTGAATAATCCATTTCCCCCCACTGACTTAAAGTAATAAAAGCTAATATTTACTGAGTAATTATTGTGTGGCAGGCTTTGTGCAAGTGCGGTACAGACATTGTCTCATCTATCTTCAGAAAAACCCATGAGGTTGTACTGTTATTATTACCCCTGTTATAGATATGAAGACAGGCTGCAGCTCAGGGGTCTCCAAGATAACCTTCATGTTGAATGATATGCTAGAAGAGCCCACAAGCCTTTTAAAAGCTGTTATCCAAATGTTGATAGTTTATTCCAGCAAAAAGGTAGAGATTAAAATTGGCCAAGGAAAGGGACACATAGGGCAGGAACCAGAAGGCACCAGGTTTAAGCTTTCAGCTCTCCTCTTGCGGTGGAGTCATGTGGACAGTGTTTATTTTTCCTAGCAATGATCTGTGGCAATATGCATGGTGCGTTGACAACCAGAGATGCTCACTTGAGCCTTGGTGTCCAGCGTTTTTATTGGAGGTTGGTAATATAGATATAGCTGACTGCCCACATGGGTGATCTTAGTTCTAGCTCCCTCAGAGGTCAAGCTGATAGCACATAGCCCAAGTTCCCCACCATAAATAATCCTGAGACATGGACCAAGACCTCTGGGTAAGCAAAGATACTCTTAACAGGCAGAAAAAATCTTAGACATTAACTCCTAGGAGCTGGGCAAGGAGTACACTTTTCTTTGGGCAACCTTAATTCTTTAATCCATGGAGATCTAGAAAAGGGAAGGATGTTCCTCAGTGTTATGCAGCCAACATATAGAGGCAGCATTTAAACTTCAGCCTTTTCTAGGTCCAGAACCTGAGGTCTCAGCCACTGGGATTTAGCCACTGGGAGGAAAGAGGTGAGAACCATTTTACCTTTGGTAGGTGAAATAAATAATTAGGCATAGAATTAGATGTTTGAGGGTTTGACTGTCTTTTGAAAAATCATATTGCTACTTCATCATCATATGCCTGTATACCAGTGTTTTATCATTTGCTAAATTTTTGTAAATAATTACCTATCTCTCTAGATTTAATATTATGCTTATTGTTATTGGTGTCTATTCTTGTGCCATTTCATACTTCTGTAATGATTGTAACTTTATTGTATGCTGTAAAATCTGATAGAGTGAGTTGATGGCTAGACTTC
This sequence comes from Theropithecus gelada, assembly GCF_003255815.1. Taxonomy (NCBI): domain Eukaryota; kingdom Metazoa; phylum Chordata; class Mammalia; order Primates; family Cercopithecidae; genus Theropithecus; species Theropithecus gelada. Next base: position 135,717,011 of record NC_037672.1, on the reverse strand, counting down.
TTTTTCTTCCCCTAAGTTTTCTCACCTACTGTCATTTACTTGTTTTCTAGCACTTCAGAATCATTTTGTTAAATTCCAAATAACTTCTTTGGAATTTTATTCTAATCGCACACCACTAATTGGTTGAACTCTGGGGAAGAATTTAGGTATTTATATTACTGAATCTTCCAGTCCAGGAACATAATCTTTATTTTCATTTATTTAAGACATTTAAACATTTTCCACAAGGTTTTATAGTTTCTAGTACATTTTTAATTAACTTCATTCCTTCATAATTCCTTTTTTGTGGATATTTTGAACTGTATTGGGAGCATGACTTTTAGCTGATGTCTAGAATGCATTCTCCCCTTCTTCCTTAACAGAACTCTTGATTTTTTTAAATAGCTGTACACATGGCTATTTTGGATAAAGACATTTCTTACCCTCCTTTGACATTCAGTGTGGCCATGTGACTAAATTTTGGCCAATGGGATATGAACAGAATGCCATATGTCACTTTTGGACAGTGATTCTTAAGCTTTGCTGTCTGGAATGCAGTGATTGTGAGATCCAGGAGCCAACCTGACCAGGCTCCCTAGGAATGGTAGAGTAGAAACCTGGAAGAAGCTAGCTCCCTAAGGATTTTGTGGCCTTGTCATCTACCTCCACACTCTTTATTTGAGAGCATAATCTTTGCATGTGTAAGCCACTGCCTATTACAGTTGCCTTATCATTTGCAGCCATATGCAAACCTAACAGCTACAGTGTTTTTTCTTTTTTTTGTTCAGGTCTTTAAGGTAATTTTACTGAATTATATACATTGAGCAATAATGCTGTGCACAAAGAAAATAATTTTTCTCTTTTCCTTTGCAGTGTTTATACTTCATTAGCTAGAAATTTCAGAACAGTGCTATATAAGGATGACAAAAGCAACATTTTTCTCTTATTCTTGACTGTAATGGGAATGCTGCTACAGTTTTACTATTAATTATGGTGTTGCCTGTGGTGATTTTTCAAATTTAAAATCGGGATAATGACATCTGTTTTACTTTGTAAAATTGTTATAAGGATCAAATGCACTAATAAATATCAAAATGCCAAGTAATTGTAAAAAGCTATACCGTATTTGTCTGGCATATAGCATGCACTCCACAAACTTTTTCAGTATTATTATTGTTGTTGATAATTAATAACCTCCTGTGTTTAATGGCATAAGAAACAGAACTATGTGTTCTATAAAATATCTCATTGGTGTCACTATACAGAAATAAGTGGGTCTAATGGACCATTGAATAAATTTTTATTTCTTAGTATTTAGGTCAAAAGTTAGAAAAGTGACATGCTTTTCATTACAAAGAGAAGTGACATATAGATTGAAATGTTGGGAAGAAATGATCATTTGAAAGTAGAGATAGTTCCCATGAAATGAGACATGCAGAAACATACATATAATTTAGTCATCAGGAAGCCCTCCTTCCACATGCTTCTCCTCTTTCTCCTCTGACAACTGTGTTAAAAAAGTGTCCCTTGTGGATATATATAAGTCATTTCATTTGTCCACATTTCCAGTCTGTTCTTGGAGCAATACCTTATATGTGTCTACTGTTTTCTGCGGAAGCCAGACACAAATTTATATCAAAAAATATTTTGCTGTAATTTAAAAAGTGCTCTTTTTTTCCAGATGTTCCATAGTAGAATTGCTTATTCTAAAATTAGTCCATTTCACTCCTTGTAATCAGTTCCAGAGGAGGACTGTGGAGAAATAAATTGAATCTGTTGACTTTAATATATTTTTGATGTTATCCATTGATCTATCACTTCTGGAATAGATGAAATGTATGATCTATAGCTTGACGTATAATATATGGAATATTATTTATATTTAGTAACTTTACATATTATTTTGCATTTCTTTTATTTTTTGTTACATAGGTATACATGTGCCACAGTGGTTTGCTACACCTATTAACCCATCATCTAGGTTTTAAGCCCCACATGCATTAGGTATTTGTCCTAATGCTCTCCCTCCCCTTGCCCCCCAGCTCCTGACACGCCCTGGTGTGTGTTGTTGCCCTCTCTGTGTCCATGTGTTCTCATTATTCAACTTCCACTTATGAGTGAGAACATGCAGTGTTTGGTTTTCTGTTGCTATGTTAGTTTGCTGAGAATGATGACTTCCAGCTTCATCCATGTCCCTGCAAAGGACATAAACTTATTCTTTTTTATGGCTGCATAGTATTCCATGGTGTACATGTACCACATTTTCTTTATCCAGTCTATCATTGATGGACATTTGGGTTGATTACATGTCTTTGCTATTGTAAACAGTGCTGCAATAAACATACACGTACATATGTCTTTATAGTAGAATGATTTATATTCCTTTGGGTATATACCCAGTAATGAGATTGTAGGGTCAAATGGTATTTCTGGTTCTAGATCCTTGAGGAATCGCCACACTGTCTTTCACAGTGATTGAACTAATTTACATTCCCACCAATGGTGTAAAAGTGTTCCTATTTCTCCAAAGCCTCACCAGCCTCAATTGTTTGTTGACTTTTTAATGATCACCATTCTGACTGGTGTGAGATGGTATCTCATTGTGGTTTTGATTTGCCTTTCTCTAATGACCAGTGATGATAGCTTTTTTTCATGTTTGTTGGCCACATAAATGTCTTCTTTTGAGAAGTGTCTGTTCATATCCTCTGCCCACTTTTTGATGGGGTATGTTTTTTTCTTGTAAATTTATTTAAGTTTCCTTATAGATTCTGGATATTAGACCTTTGTCAGATGGGTAGATTGCAAAAATTTTCCCCCATTCTATAGGTCATCTGTTCACTCTGATGATAGTTTCTTTTGCTATGCAGAAGCTCTTTAGTTTAATTAGATTCCATTTGTCACTTGTGGCTTTTGTTGCAATTGTTTTTGGTGTTTTCATCACGAAGTCTTTGCCCGTGCCTATGTCCTAAATAGTATTGCCTGGTTTTATTCTAGGGTTTTATGGTTTTGGGTTTTACATTTATGTATTTAATACATCTTGAGTTAATTTTTGCATAAGATGTAAGGAAGGGTTCAAGTTTCAGTTTTCTGCATAGGGCTAGCCAGTTTTCCCAGCACCATTTATTAAATAGGGAATCCTTTCCTCATTGCTTTTTTTTGTCAGGTTTGTTGAAGATCAGATGGTTGTAGATGTGTGCTGTTATTTCCGAAGTATCTGTTCTGTTCCATTGTTCTATATGTCTGTTTTGGTACCAGTACCATGCTGTTTTGGTTACCATAGCCTTGCAGTATAGTTTGAAATCAGGTAGCGTGATACCTCCAGTTTTGCTCTTTTTGCTTAGGATTGTCTTGGCTATACGGGCTCTTTTTAGGTTCCACATGAAATTTAAAGTAGTGTTTTTCTAATTCTGTGAAGAAAGTCTATGGTAGCTTGATAGGAATAGTTTGTATTTCTGTGGGGTCAGTGGTCATATCTCCTGTATCATTTTTTATTGTGCCTATTTGATTCTTCTCCCTTTTCTTCTTTGTTTACCTAGCAGTCTATTTTATTAATTTTTTCAAAAAATCAGCTCCTGGATTCATTGATTTTTTGAAGGGTTTTGTGTGTCTCTGTCTTCTTTAGTTCTGCTATGATCTTAGTTATTTCTTCTCTTCTTCTGGCTTTTGGATTTTTTTTGCTCTTGCTTCTCTAGTTCTTTTAATTATGATGTTAGGGTGTCAATCTGAGATCTTTCCAGCTTTCATAAGTGGGCATTTAGTGCTATAAATTTCCCTCTTAACACTACTTTAGCTGTGTCCCTGAGATTCTGGTACATGGTCTCTTTGTTCTTACTGGTTTCAAAGAACTTCTTGATATCTGCATTAATTTCATTATTTACCCGGGAGTCATTCAGGGACAGGTTGTTCAATTTCCATGTAGTTGTGTGGTTTTGAGTGAGTTTCTTAATTCTGAGTTCTAATTTGATTGCACAGTGGTCTGAGAGACTGTTTTTATGATTTCTATTCTTTTGCAATTACTGCGGAGTGTTTTACTTCCAAACATGTAGTTGATTTTAGAGGAAGAGACATGTGGCACTGTGAAGAATGTATATTCTGTTGATTTGTGGTGCAGAGTTCTGTAGATGTCTATTAAGTCCACTTGATCCAGAGTTAATTTCAAGTCCTGAATATCCTTGTTAATTTTCTGTTTTGTTGATCTGTCTAATATTGACAGTGAGGTGTTAAAGTCTCTCACTATTATTGTGTGGGAGTCTAAGTCTCTCTGTAGATCTCTAAGAACTTGTTTTATGAATCTGGGTGCTCCTGTATTGGGTGCATATATATTTAGGATAGTTAGCTCTTCTTGTTGTGTTGATCTCTTTACCATCATGTAATGCCTTTCTTTGTCTTTTTTGATCTTTGTTGGTTTAAAGTCTGTTTTATCAGAGACTAGGATTGCAACCCCTGCTTTTTTTGTTTGTTTGTTTTCCATTTGCTTGGTAAATTTTCCTCCATTCTTTTATTTTGAGCCTATGTGTATCTTTGCATGTGAGATGGGTTTCCTGAATACAGCACATTGATATGTCTTGACTCTTTATCCAATTTGCCAGTCTGTGTCTTTTAATTGGTGCATTTAGCCTATTTACATTTGAGGCTTTATTGTTATGTGTGAATTTGATCCTGTCATCATGATGCTAGCTGGTTATTTTGCATACCAGTTGATGCAGTTTCTTCATAGTGTCATTGGTCTTTATATTTTGGTATGTTTTTGCAGTGGCTGGTACTGGTTTTTCTTTTCTATAGTTAGTGCTTACTTCAGAAGCTCTTGCAGGGCAGGCCTGGTGGCGATGAAATCCCTTGGCATTTCTCATTCAGAAAGCATTTTATTTCTCCTTCACTTATGAAGCTTAGTTTGGCTGGATATAAAATTCTGGGTTGAAAATTGTTTTCTTTAAGAATGTTGAATATTGCCCCCACCATCTTCTGGCTTATAGGGTTTCTGCTGAAAGATATGCTGTTAGTCTGATGGGCTTCCCTTTGTAGGTGATCCAAACTTTCTGGCTGCTCCTAACATGTTTTCCTTCACTTCAACCTTGGAGAATCTGAAGATTATGTGTCTTGGGGTTGATCTTCTTTTGGGGTATCTTAGTGGTGTTCCCTGTGTTTCCTGAAATTGCATGTTCACCTGTCTTGGTAGGCTGGGGAAGTTCTCCTGGATAATATCCTGAAGTGTGTTTTCCAACTTGGTTCCATTCTCCTGGTCACTTTCAGGTACTCCAATCTATCATAGGTCTGATCTTTGACATAGTTTTACATTTCTTAGAGGCTTTGCTCATTCCTTTTCATTCTTTTTTCTCTACTCTTGTCTGCAGGCCTTATTTCAGCAAGGTGGGCTTCAAATTCTGATATCCTTTTTTTCTCCTTGGTCAATTCAGGTATTGATAGTTGTTTATGCTTCACAAAGTTCTCGTGCTGTGTTTTTCAGCTCCATCAGGTCATTTATATTCCTATCTAAACTGATTATTCTTGTTATCAGCTCCTGTAACCTTTTATCAAGGTTCCTAGCTTCTTCACATTGGTTTAGAACATGCTCCTTTAGCTCAGCGGAGCTTGTCATTACCAATCTTCTGAAGCCTACTTCTGTCAATTCGTCCATCTCATGCTCCTTCCAGTTCTGCACCCTTGCTGGGGCGGCATTGCGATCATTTGGAAGAGAAGAGGCATTCTGGCTTTTGGAATTCTCAGTGTTTTTGTGCTGGTTTTTCCTCATCTTCATGGATTTATCTACCTTTCATTTTGAGGCTGATGACCTTTGGATAGGGTTTTTGTGGGGGGTCTTTTTTGTTAATGTTGTTGTTGTTTTCTGTTTGTTAGTTTTTCTTCTAACAGTCAGGCCCCTCTTCTGCAGTTCTGCTGCAGTTTGCCAGAGGTCCACTCCAAACCCTGTTTGCCTGGGTATCACCAGTGAAGACTGCAGAACAGCAAAGATTGCTGCCTGCTCCTTTGGAAGCTTTATCCCACAGAGGCACCAGCGTGATGCCAGCCAGAGCTCTCCTCTCTAAGATGTCTGTTGGCTCCTGTTGGGAGGTCTGGTCAGAAGGCACGGGGTCAGGGACCCACTTGAGGAGGCAGCCTGTCCCTTAGCAGAGCTGGTACGCTGTGCTGGGAGAAACCCCTTTGTCAGGATAAGCCACTCTCTTCAGAGCCAGCAGGCAGGAACAATTAACTCCACTGAAGCTGTGACTACAGCCACCTCTCCCCACAGGTGCTCTCTCTGACGGAGATGAGAGTCTTGTCTGTAAGCCCCTGACTGGAGCTGCTGGATTTCCTGCAGAGATTCCCTGCCCATTGAAGAGTAATGTAGAGGAGCAATTCTGTCCAGTCCAAACTTCCCAGTCTCCTTAGCACTGTCAGGGGAAAACCACCTACTAAAGTCACAGTAATGGTGGTTGCCCCTGCCCCCACCAAACTCATTGACCCAGGCTGACTCCAGACTGCTGTGCTGACAGCAAGAATTTCAAGCCAGTGGTTCTTTGCTTGCTGGGCCCTGTAGGAGTGGGACCTGCTGAGTGAGACTGCTTGGCTCCCTGGCTTCAGCCCCCTTTCCAGGTTAGCGGATGGTTCTCCTGTCTCACTGGAGTTCCAGGTGCCACTGGAGTATGAAAAAACTCCTGTGGCTCAGTGCCTGCCCAAACAGCCACCCAGGTTTGTGCTTGAAACCCAGGGCCCTTGTGGTGTACACTCATGAGAGAATCTCCTAATCTGCAGATTACAAAAATCCGTGCGAAAAGCATAGTGCCCCAGGCAGGTAGCATAGTCCCTCACGCTTCCCTTGGGTGGAGAAGGGAGGTCCCCCAGCTCTGTGCACCTCCCAGATGTAGCAATGCCCCACCCTGCTTCTGCTTGCTGTCCGTGGGTTGCACTCACTGTCTAACCAGTTCCAATGAGATGAACTGGGTACCTCAGTTGGAAACGCAGAAAACACCCATCTTCTGCGTTGGTCTCCCTGGGAGCCACAGATCAGGGCTGTTTCTATTCAGCCATGTTGGCTCCTTTCCTGTTTTGCTTTTCTTAATGAGAAAAATACCTTAACTTTGTGTATATACAAGCACTTAATATATGCAAAAATTGAAATTAGAGATAATCTGGAAAATTAAAACAAATCAATCAATAAATTAAAACCCCATAAGCATTGCTTTATGTTAGCTATGTGAAGTCTTCTCTTTTCTATTTTTTAAATAATTACCTCAAAAAAGTTTCTCAAATAATTACCTGAAAACAATTGGTTTGTCATGAGATTCATCTAACTTCAACATTTACTGAAAAGCTATTAAACACCATGTACTGTGAGGTGATGATCATCATCATAATATAATAACCTGTATAGTCTTTTATAAAAATCCTTATTTTATATAATTTGATCATCATAACAATCATTTGATATAAGAAATATTGTCACATCCAAGGAAACTGAGGCACAAAGAACAAGAGTAAGGCATCACACATGAAGTAAAACTTACAACTCTGACTTGAACCCAGAATTTCTGACTATAAATTTTGAATGGTTCCCCCTAATCGTCGCTGCTCTTTGTCATTTGATTTAAAGCCTATTCTTTGAAAAATATGCGGTAACTAACACTTAGTAAATGCTAATTGTGTGTTGGATACTGTTCTAAGTGCAGTAGCTGTATTAGTTTATTTAATCCTTATTACCTCCTTTGATGGTAGGTGCTGACATCAGTCTCACTTGAGTGAACTGAGGTCCAGCGAGGTTGAGTAATTTGCCCAGGGTTAATATAGCTTAATATCTAGTGGAGCTAGGATCGAACCCAAGCATGTAACTAGAAAACCGCTTCTTTTAAACCATTAGGTACTGTGCCTCTTTTTTAGCAATGCACTCATTCCCTCCTTGTTAATGTTAATTTTGCCCGGTTGACCACTTCTTGTAGCAGGAAAAATGTTCATTAGAAACAAAAATCTATCTGAGTTTACCTGTCTTATATCTAGAGAAACCTGGAAAGTGACCCATCTCCTCTAGGTTTTAAATTCTGAAAAAAGACTACATACTGACTTTTTGGAGAGGTAATAAGTTTTCACGCACAAATGTAGACGTTTGCAAAACTGTTTGATTCTTCAAGTCGATCTGTTCTTTGCTACTGTGTTAATGGAAATAAACGGTTGGGACTGAATTTTACAGTCCACTTGCACACAGAAGCAATGTGTAGATTCAGCCCATATCCAACTATTCTTGGGCTTACTTTTATTGCTTTCTTTGGAAATGCCTCCAGTGTTTTCCAATTATTACACACCTTGATATCCAGCACTGACCAGAGCTTTGTAGGTGAAATTCTGCTCAGTCTCAGGAATCCTCTGAGCTTACAGCAAAATTACATTAGTTTTTTCTTCTTTCATCCTTCTGTTTCTGTATTGTAGTGCAAGCCCATATATCATCTGTTATCCTTTCTTTTCTCCAGGTCTTTTTTGTCATTACTGCCTTCTCGGTGTTTTGGATTATTTTACCTAAGATACATTGTTTGCTTTGTCTGAAGCAGAACATTATTTTCTTATTTCCTTCCTCGTTTCTCATGACCACTCCCAAATTTATAATTACTTTTAAGTATATGTTGTCATAGCCTTTTTCCACATCATAAAGAAATGTAACTTAAAACATTAACTATAACTGACTTATTGGGATAGGACTTAATTTGGTTTTGGTCAGAATTCAGTATTTTCTTTCTGTTTTTGTTTGTTTGTTTGTCTTTTGCTTTGAACAATTTGAATCATTCACTGACTATCTTTTGTTAACTAGAAACCTATTATGTACATGGCATGGTACCATGAGAAACAAACATGAATGATGGTCTCTCTTACTTACTACGTATATGACTGATCCTCAGCTTCCTCAAAAGGGCTGAGTAAAATGAGTATAGCAATACTTTAGGGAGATTAACCATGGCAAGGTGTATGGATTAAAAACAGGGAGAGACGAGAGACAAGGAACTTTGTTGGGATGCCATTTCAAGCAGTACAATTCGTAGGTAAGTAGTGACCTGGATTAGGGTACTGGCATTGAAAATAAAGGAGGAATGGGAAGTAAAATATAAATATGTCATGTTGGGAGAGTTCACTGAATTTTACAAAGGTCTATAGGAAGAAAAAGAAGTCAGAAAAGTTTGGTAGCTGCTTGGGTATGCAGTGATTCCTTTATAGTTTCCGTTAGGAATGAAGTGGGAGCATTTGGTTTTAGATATGTCGAATTTGGAAACATGGGGAGTTTTATGTAAATATAGATGTGCAGCAGTCCTTTGGGACTATAGAACCAGAACTTATGAGAGACATCAGGTTTAGTGGTGAGCACTCCAGCTGTGAGACTGGATGAGATTTCATAAATTACAGAAAAGAAAAGGGAAAAGCAAGCTACATTTTATAATAATACTTACAGTTATAAAAAGTAGTAGTTCAAAAAGATACTTGGTGAGTGTGTACTACGTATCTCATATTGTGTGAGATACTTTTACATATATTATCTCAAACTTCAAAGGAACCCTGAGAAACAGTCAGCATTATTCGAGATAAAGAACGGGAGGAGAAATGTTACATTATCTGCCAAATAAATCATTTATTCATAAAAAAATACATATTGAGTTCTTCCTGGGCTCCAGACACTGTGCTAGATACTGGGAATACAATGGTGGATAAACAGGCCTAGTTTTTGCTCTCTTGGAACTTTGCATCTATAATTAATCTGGTTATAATTTTTATGTAAACTGCTGAAATCAACAAACATGTTAGAAATATAAGAAAGAATAAAATACCAGTCTTTCAAGAGCTGCAGTTGAGAGAGGAACAGCAATGAGACTCTCAGAAAATTTTAGCAGTCGATGCTTATATGAACTAGTAACAATCATTTTGATACTTCATAAAATTACTGCATGTATTTACTGTAGTTTTATCTTTAATACCAGACCACTTCAACCTAATTATTTAGCTCATGAAGATATCTAGGAAAACATGGTATGATTTGCCACATTTAAAGGAAGCTATTATTGATTTAGTTAAAATCTTAAAAGACTGTGACAATACCATGTCCCTGGGGATTTGGATCTACTCATACATTGTTGGTGCCAGTGTAAAATGTTATTATCACTTTGGAAAATTTTCTGGCAGCTCTTTTTGTTTTTTTAATTAAACTTGTATTTACTTATGACCCAGCAATTTTATTCCTGGAAACTTACCCAGAAGAAACCAAAGCAAATATCCAGAAAAAGACTTATATTAGAGTGTGAAAAGAATAGTTTTAGGGTATCCCTAATAGCCCTAAACTAGCCATGGAAAGGAGACTGGATAAACAAAAGTGTTATATAAATACAATGATACAGTGGAATACTACTAAGCAATGTAACTGAATGCTCTTGTGATGCATAAAGCAACATTATGCTGAGTGAAAGAAGCCCTATGCAAAAATGAATACTGTGTAATTCCATTTATATGAAGTTCTATGTTAGTCAAAGGCAATGTGAGACAGTCAAAACAGCAGTTGTTCGTGTACATGGAGAGTAGAAATTGAGAGGCAGCGAGAGGGAGCTTGCTAGGGTAATGGATAGTGGTTTAGTTGCTGGGTTGCATGCATTCTCACAACTTCTCAAGTGGTACACTTCTGTTTTGTGTATTTCACAGGTAATAAATTGTTAATGTCACAAAAACCCCAATAAAAGTGGTATTGAAGGGTTTCAGGGTGATGGGCATTGGTATCTCTAATACAACCTACTTTTAGATGCATCCCCAATTAAGCCAGATTAATGGATAGAAAATGATAAAAACAATTAGAAAAATATGAAACCAAAACACATTCTAGGTAGTAAGTATGTAGATGAATACTATACAATTCTTTAAACTTCTCTGTAGGTTTGAAAATTTAATAATGAAATACTGGAGGGAAAAAAGACTGTGTAAGTGGTATAACTACTTTATTGTTCATCTCCTCATTCCCTCAGCAAATTAAATGCTTTCCTGTACCACATCCTGGTCTCATGAGCACTTCCTTAAAAGCTAGAATCTTTGCTTGTAGATAGCATGAGAATAGGCATTTGTTTTCATCCCATTTGAGCTATGGAAGAAATCTTGTTCTATCTCAGTAAATTTCATGGATGCATCAATTAAACCAGAGAGCGATAACTGTGGAAATACAAGATTATTTAAATAGGACAGAGATGCTGAGGATAAAACTCTGAAACTTGTGATCTTACTGAAGTCTTGGTTCTTAAGGATGACTTTGCTGTGCATTTATTTATGGCTTGTGTGTTGGAGGTGTAGACAAAGAGTATGTTGATCCAGTTAAGCAGAATCATAAAATAAAAAGAATGACCTACTAGGTATCTCTATCAGGGGAAAGGCAGACATATTTTAAATAGAGAGGATGGGGGGATTAGTTGAGAGTTATGGGCTACATTTAGAAAATGTTTTGTGTTAAAAATTGGGAGTAAAGGAGAGAGTATTATGGAAAGTAGTAGAAATAGAGCAGATTTTATAATGTTTTCGAATGTGTTGAATATTTCCTGATCTTACCTCTGCCATCCTGTCCCTTGGTGGTAGAGAGTAAGAACTGGCATCACTTTCATTTACAATTTTTCTCTCGTTTGAAAGTTATGAACAAATCGGGCTGAGTGAGGCTCCACATGGAGATGGATTGCATTTTTACAGTCAAAAGAGGAGGACATTCTAAAAAGTGAGAGCAATTTGAAAAAAGAGGAAGAGATGAGAGTCACAGGTTATGCTAATCAGAAAATAATTACACTTTTCTAGAAAAAGTTGTAATTTATATCAGAAACATTTGGGCAATGAAGTTATTTAGGTGCATTGATTGCAGACTGATGAACTAAGATGATTATGTTGAGAAGCTGACTTTTAATATACTCAAGAACTCTGAAAAGTTCCCTTATACTTATCACTATAAGCTTATAATATTATGAATATTTTACTTTATTTTTTGGAGCTATTCTAAATTTTGCAGCAGTATGTAGGATGCACAGTGAGATGGAGAGCCTCAAGCATGCAGGAAGCAATTATAAAAATTTATTTCTGAAAGCATGATGTTTGTACTAGCATGTTGACAGTATGAAGATGAAGTGAAGATGCAGGTGAAAATTGTCAAGGAAGTGATGAGACCAGATGATGAAATAAATAATTAAGGAAATGAAGAGTCAATGACAGCTTCCAGGTTTTGAGCATGCGGAGAGTGGGACAGTTGGGCAATATTAACTTCCTGAAGTATGTCATATTTGAACTGAGAGTTGAATTATGAAAATATATAGTTGGATGAAAGGAGGGTCAGGGGTAGAGGAGGTAGGCTGGTTCATCAAATACAAACATCATGTTATGAGTTTGGAGAATTAGGCAGAAGCAAGACTATGTAGAATTTTATACACCATGGTCTATTAGTCAGGGTTCTCTAGAGGTACAGAGTAATAGAATAGATGTATGTATGAAAGGGAGTTTACTAAGGAGTTATTATTGATTCACACAATCACAAGGTGAAGTCCCACAATAGGTCGTCTGCAAGCTGAGAAGCAAGAAAGCCAGTCCAAGTCCCCAAACCTCAAAAGTAGGGAAATCAACAGTGCAGTCTTCAGTCTGTAGCTGAAGGTCCAAGAGCCCTTGGCAAACCACTGTTGTAGGTTCGAGAGTCCAAAAGCTGAAGAATTTGGAGTCTGATGTTCAAAGGCAGGAAGCATCCAGCATTAGAGAAAGATGAAGGCTGGAAGACTCAGCCAGTCATGGCCCTTCCATGTTCATCTGCCTGCTTTTATCCTAGCTGCACTGGTAGCTGATTAGATGGTGCCCATGTGCTTCTTTGTCTTCAACTGACTCAAATGTTAATCTCCTTTGGCAACATCCTCACAAACACAACCAGGAACAATACTTTGCCTCCTTCAATCCAATCAACCTGACACTCAATATTAACCATCACAAGTGGTAAGAATTTTGGTATTTATCCCAAGGCACTGGGAATCCAATGAGGGGTTTACACAGAGGTTGATCTGATTGCCATTAGGCAAGGTTATTCTGGTTTCAATGTAGCCACTGGATTTTAGAGGTTGGGTGGAAGATGGTAATGTGGGGTGACAGGAAGGATATTACTGGGGTAGTCTTGCCTAGAGGTGATGATGGCTGGAACTAAAGCAGAGAGGGGTGGAAGAGATTGACAGTGGGTGATCATAGCATGAGGAAAGAAGAGAGTCTAATGATGAACTTTGAAGATCTAACAGTTAAAGACCAGGGAGATCAGAAAGAGCCTTCAAGAGTGACAGATAAATGGTCAGAGAGACAGGAGAACAACAGGCTGGTATGCCCTCAAAGGAGACAAGGAAGAAACAGTTGAGTATGTAGTCATGGAGACAAATGAAGAGAGGCTACATATGTTTCTGTACAGCCATTCATCTTGAGAAATGCTTCTAGAGAAAAAATTCTGGCCCTGGTACCATCACCACATCATGCCTCCGAGACAGCACACCCTGGCTGGCCCTCTGCCATTGGACACTAGATGCCCTTGCCACTTCTAGAATGGATTTGATCATTAACTCCAGATGCAATTCCCTGATGGTTGTATCTTATTGACAAAGGTTAGTTCATGTTCTTGTAACTTTACCTCCTAGAGTCAGAGAAAGCAGGTAGCTGGCCTTTTTTCTTTCTGTAATTAGTGGCAGGGTACAGCCTCTCACAAGACTCAACTGATGGCTAACTCTCAAATTTAGGAAGGAGAGGTCAGATGAAGTGTATAAAAATTGGAAATATCCACTATATTAATCTTAAAAATCATTTTATCTCAGAAGCTTTCCTTGGTCCTGGTTTTCATCTTGGCAGTTGATCTTGGAGTTGATTGCCTCCTCTGGTTAACACTGGGTCTCATATGCATCAGTGCTACTCCATTTATCCACAGGATATTTTACGTAGATTCCCACTTGCATCATGCGTTGTGTGAGGAGTTGGGTATGTGAAATAGAAAAGATGTAGTTCCTGTTCTCCAGAAGCTTGGAGTTTGAAGCAGGAGGTCCTACTGTGAATACAAAGGTTGAGTTTCAGGGTCACTCACTTGTCTTGGTCCCATTCAGGTCTCCAGAGGGGGCCCTAGGAATGGGTTCATATGGTCATACATTTAAAACTATTTTGCAAAAGTAGGCCAATTAGCCTGCATTTGGTTAAGAACTTTTGACATCTAATTCTGAATCCTCTGAAAATTCTCTTCCTCTTGGGTGGTGTTTAAATGGCTACTGGCATTTTTGCATTCAGCTAAGGGGGAGTTGAGTTGGGATACAATTTGTTTGGGTTTAGCAGGATATAGTTACCTGATTTGTAGATACTTCCGTAAATGGTTCAATTACAGCGAGTGAGGAAATCTGCTGAGAAGGGTCTGGTGAGGCCTTGGAGACTGCTCTGATCCCAGGATGACTCTTACCCTCAAAAGTCAGGAAACTGGGAGCTTTTAAGGTGAATTATTTTATTACTAAAAAACTATAGCTAATTGTCTCTTCCTTTCTCAGGAACCTCCCTTTGAAAGGTCATATCTGCCTGAAAGTCATTTTCCCAGGGTGCTATATACAGTAAAGATCAGGGAGAAAGACCCTGTTCCTGTCTCCCAAATCGTGGTGCTAACTCTGCTCAGTGGGAGGCGCTGGCATCTGAGGCCAGAGCCACTCACTCCCCATCATCTGGTGGCTTCCCTCCCTTCCCCCTGCACTGCTCCCTTCACAGTTTTAGAGACTGTGGACTACTTCAGTGGACAGTTTTGTCCTTTTTTGCATTTCTCTTTCTTTGCTTGGATAGGGCAAACATGGATTGTCTTTGGAGGCTGTGGTTAATGGGATGATTTGAATTTTAAAGTGGTTTGTGCCTTGCAACATGTTTTTAATGACATAAAGACACTTGAAAGAAACCAAAACACTATGTAGATTAAAAAAAAAATTGTTCAAAATAATTTATAAAGATCAAATACTCCATTTGAAATGCATTTTGGAAAAATGTTTTGTACTGATTCAAAAAACACTTCTTTCATCATCTTTAGATTTAAATTTTAGGGAGCTAAGAGGATATTCAGATAAAGATGGAATATCAAAAAACAAACAAACAAACAAACAAAAAAAACTGGACGGGTGCTGTGGCTCACGTCTGTAATCCCAGCACTTTAGGAGGCCAAGGTGGGCAGACTGCCTGAGCTCAGCAGTTCGAGACCACTCTGGGCAACATGGTAAAACCCTGTCTCTACTAAAGTACAAAAAAAACACAAAAAAACAAAACACAAAAATTAGCTAGGCATGGTGGTGCATGCCTGTAGTCTCAGCTACTCGGGAGGCTGAGGCATGAAAATCACTGAGCCTAGGAGGCGGAGGTTGCAGTGAGCCAAGATCGCGCCACTGTACTATAGCTTGGGCTACAGAGTGAGACTCCATCTCAACAAGAAAATAAAAATAAACTATTATATTTAAATAATCACATCCAAAGCAGTAATTGATTTATGGGAAGAGATACATTTTGGGTAGAGATAATAGATAGGGTTTTAGATTTTTGATAATCCAATTAATGGACAAGAATGAAGCATATGAAAACATCGGAAAAATATTTAGATTTCTTGGCATTTTGACATAAATATTGACATAAGTGGAAATAAAATAAACCTATGCACAGCTACAGTGAGACCATCAACTTCAAACTAGTTAAAAAGATTCAACAATCTGGAGTATTTAAGATTATTATTATTATTATGTATTTTATTCCACAGCCAAACTCAAAACAGTTTCACTTATACAGCAGCTTGGCCCAATTTCACAACAATCCTAAAAACGTACATTACCAATAATGAAGAGTGAAGCTGAAAGAAACTTTTCTAAACAATTGTTGCTTATTAAATTGTTTTAATTGTGCTAAAAATACATAACATAAAATTGAAGATCTTAACTATTTTTAAGTGTACAATCCAGTAGTGTTAAGTCTGTTCATATTACTGTGCAACTGATCCATATCATTGATTTTAATTATAAAATAAAAGTGAGAAAATATTGATTTTAGAATTTATGTTACAAAATAATTGTCATATGAAAGATAACCAAGGCTATTTGTATTGTTATAGGAAAATCTTAACAACTCTTAAGTGTAAGTATGCGGTAGTTCCTCCTATGTGACCCTGTGCCTAACACAGATGCCTGGGGTCTTTGCAACTGTACCGGGTCTCTTGTAATGGAGGGTACAATGATGGGTTCTAAGGACTTTGCCATGCTATCCTTAAACAATCAGAACTTCTTGTCTAGGAATCCCCCCAATATAGAAGATGCTTCTTTTGCTGTTTAGCTCTGAGAGTCCCTCGGCATTTGTTTCTTGATTTATTAGGCTCTCCTTTGACTTGCAAGCAAAATAAAGGTCTTATTTTATTTTCAAAGTTGATCTTTAGTTTGTCCTTCAAGAGCTTTTAAAATCTGTAACTTATTTTAATAGCTTTACTCTTTCAAAATACATGCTCATTTTTGTAGCTAATTGTTTTCATAATTTTGTGCTCTTGCTAAGCCCCACTTCCCTCTGCATGAAGTCCAGGAGATTTTGATCTTCCCAGTCTTTGGAGTCATGACTGTTTTATGCTTGTCCATTAAGGGTTTGCCATGACCCTGCACTGTGTTTGGAGGTAGCTTTTTATTTTCAGGTTTTGGTATAAGAAGGAACTGTTTACTCCTAGTGACATAAAAAAGGTGTTGGGTTCTTCCATCCTCACTTTTTCTTTTGTTTCTTTCTTTCCCACTTCCTTATTTTGTCAGGTAAATAAACTATAAGTGACTTTTCAAGGTCACATATAATTCATTTCAGAGTTAGGTGTAGCACTTAGTTTGCTGTCTCTTATGCTAACATTAGTTTCAGCATTTCTATCTATTCCTTCACTAAAATATTACAAACATACGCAAATTTCTTTCTATAGAGCTTAGTACTTACCCCAAGCTCACTATTAAGACTATATTAAAATCCTCAGCCTCTTTACATAAAATATACATTATTATAGAGAAACTCACCTTCAGTTTTAATAATCTCCTTACAATTAGATTCTAAAAAGGGCATGTAAGGTAAAAATCACATGAAGTTAAACTTACCAAATTACCCTTGAAAGTCCCTTAAATAGTCTATAACAAGTGAGATGCTCAAGAGACAGAGGAAAACTGAGCCAAGGTAGGGGTGAGAGCAGATTCACATTCCTCATCCCACACTCACTCTGGGGCAAATGCTCCCTGACAACGGGAATGATGCCTATGGCACTCTTCAAATAGATACTCAGCTATGATAGGTTTATATTCAAGTTAACAATACTTCTTTTTCTCCACTCAGTCTCTCCTGAATCAGACCACATTAAGGATAAAATTGGCATATGGTCCCAATTGAATCCTTAGGATTTTATGTAGCATCTAATTTGACTAGAATAGAAGTCTGTGTGAAAGAATAACTTGGCCAGGTTAACAAAGTTGAATTGCAATTATTTCTCCCAAATCCAAACAAAATGTCATTTTTTTTTTCTTCTCAATCATTTGGATAACTGTGATCTTAGAAACTGGTCTATGATTATTGGCATACCTGAATGTCAACTCTAGCTGTTTGCCATCTGAGCCTAGGCATATCTCCATTAATTCTAAACTCACAATTATCAATGTGTGTTAAAGAGGCATTTGGGCATTTGGGGGTATGTGTCAGCTATGAAAATTACTTTTGTGCTGAGATAGAAGTAATCATTGTATAATAACAAAATGAATACTTAAATGCTTATTTAAAATTTTTGTGTAATGTGGAAAGATTTCAACATTTGCCATTTTTTTTTTCTACAATGGTTGATTTGCTGCATTTATTCTTTATTTGTCTTCCCTGTGAATACATTTATTGCCAGTGTTTTTAGTTGTATTGTTAGCTTCATTGCATAATTAGTGGTATTCAGCTGCTGCTTTTTAGCCTGGAAGAACTGTAATTAGTTTTCATTCACTGGTGACATTTATGCAGTATCAGGGTCATTGTCAAAAGGTATAAAGACTGTAATTCTATTGCTAGGCTTTAAATCCCTAAAAATGTACAAATCTGTTTTATTCATCTCATATAATAAAAGAAGGTATGAGCTACAACTGATAGAATTTCATTCTGCTTGGAAGAAATGGATATTATAGGATTTGAATGAGTTATGTGTTTGGGTACAAAGTATTAAGATGTTTTCTGTCCCAAAGCAGGAAATTCTATTCCCACTACTTAGTGGGTTAATTTGGAATAACTCAAGTCAAGTTTAAGAGATCTGTTGTTTTAAGCCAGGGATAATGGTTCATGCCCGTAATTCCAGCACTTTGAGAGGCTGAGGCGGGAGGATGCTTGAGCCCAGGAGTTCAAGACCATCCTGGGCAATACAAAAATTAGCTGGGTCCTGGTGACACGCACACCTGTAGTCAAAGCTACTTGGGAGGTTGAGGCAGGAGTAGAAATGTGGGCTTGTACAATCTAAGTCAGCCTGAGTTCAAAACTCACTTCATTCACTAAATAGTCCTCAAAAGGTTAATTGTGAAGATTAAATTCAATAATGTTTGTAAAGCATTTAAGATAGCATTCATTACCAGCAAGTCTTTCACAAGTTTTTTATGGATAGTCAAAAGACTCTCTCCAGGAGGCTGGAGGTCAGAGGGCCTTATTATAGGGTCAGAGAGTTCTGGAATTCTAAAGAGGGAAAACACAGATTGAAGTCAGTATCAAATGAAAGAATGTATCTTGAAGAGTGTTTAATACTGGCTGAAGTAATATAGATCTAAATCAGTAGAGATATTCTTAAAATTTTGCCACAAGCCTTTGTGTTCCAGTTTCAGCCTTTTCCCTTCTTATTGCTACAAAAACTTTTGGCAGTGTGTGTATGTGGCAGTGGTGTTGTGTGTATGTGTGTGTGTGTTGCCTGGTGTATGACATGTGTATGTATGTGTGCATGTGTGTTTTCTGTGTGTGTTGTGTGGTATGGGGTACAGTATGAATGTATGACTGTGTGCTTAGGGTAAGGAGTTCTGAAATCATTGGGGACATCTTAGGAATCACTTTATCTTCAGTGGAGCAATGCTCTGCACATCTGTCCAACGAATCCAGTCATTCTGATAAATGAGGTTTCTTTCATTTAAGTCATCATCCAATTTTGGGACTATTACATATTGGCTTTATGAACCCAGTATAGTCACTCTTCAATGTAAGTTCACGTACCTGTGATGAATTCAGAGTTTGAAAACAAAAGTTCTGGCTGTGAAGCAACCTTGAAGAGAGCAAGAATTAGGAAAGAAGAATTAAAAATGCCAAATGCCGACAATCTGATAATATGAGTCTTACCTACACTTAGGAAGGTAGCCCTTGTTCAGTGTGCCAGGCAGTTACAAGACTTTTATATACATGACTTCATTTAATCTTCACAACAACTCTGTGGCAAAAACTTTTATTATCCCTATATCGTAGATGAGGAAACTAAGGCAACATAGAGAAGCATTGGAACTAGGCACATGATTTCTACTCTTCATTGACATTCCACACTAATGTATGTAGTGCTTGTGGGAAATTTTTTGCCCCCTTTCTGCTATGTTTGGACGGCCAGGGATGTTGATTTTTTAGCTTACCACTAGCCAATAAATGAGAATTAATCTGTAAGTCTTCTTCGTTACATATAATTTTTTAAAAATTAAAATATGATTTGTATTTTATTACCTAGCAATCTCTTGAGTTAATTACACTATTGAGATATTATTCTGGATGGCTTTTATATGGAAATAAAGAGAAATATGTAGTTTAAACAATTATTTGGATTATTAAAGCAAAATAATATAATCTGTTGTTGAGGAAAATGTGTTGAGATTTTGGATTGATTTATGAAAATCAAAATTGCTGAACAATTAATGTAATTCTATGTTAGCAGATCTTGAAGTCAAGGTACTTTGCTCTGAAAGCATTTCTTATATGTTTTTTTCTTTAATTTTAATGCTTTAATTATATACATTTAAAATATGTTGCCAGGAATGTAAAGGTTCTTGTTTTTCTTTCTAGCTGTGGGGGCCAGAGCTGTCAGAGTTGGGAATTTTTTTAATTAGGGAAGAGGAGTTTGGAAACAAGGGGGCAAAGTAACAGAGAAAAATAGACTAGAGCATAATTCTAGCTGCTACTCTTCAACTAATTGATGATTGACTAAAAGCTAGTGAATTAATTGTTTATTAAAATGACTCATCTTTAGTCAGATAAAATGTCTATAATTAAACATTGAAGGTCTTGCCAAAGCCCTTGAAGGAATTATCATGGGCTGAATACAGGTAGTCAGTGGGCCTCAACTACACACAGCATGAGTTGCCTTTCTTTCCTCTTTGTGTGTGGTTTTTTTTTTGCTTTTTTTTTTAGATGAAGTTTCGCTCTTGTTGCCCAGGCTGGAGTGTAATGGCGCGATCTCGGCTCACCACAATCTCTGCCTCCCGGGTTCAAGCAATTCTCCTGCCTCAGGTCCCCAAATAGTTAGGATTACAGGCATACGCCACCACGCCTGGCTAATTTTGTATTTTTCGTAGAGATGGGGTTTCACCATGTCGGTCAGACTGGTCTCGAACTCCTGACCTCAGGTGATCTGCCCACTTCAGCCTCCCAAAGTGCTGGGATTATAGGCATGAGCCACTGTGTCCGGCCCCTCTTTGCATTTTCTTTGGATAACATCAAACTACGGTTTTGTGTGCAGACAAGGAGTGATTAAAGTCAGACATTGGGTTGCAAGCATGGAAGGCGGTGTGGTACAGCAGGAAGTGCGCTAGACTTGATATAAGAATGCCTGAATCCTTATTCTTGCCGTATCACTTATTATTTGTGCTCCCTTGGGCAAATCAAGGCTTTCAAATGGGATAATACATGTGCTACCAACTCTACAGAACTGTTATAAAGGAAGAGAAAATAAAGTAAACTGCTATTTCAGAAGCACTTTGAAAAACTGTTAGAAACAGAAGAAATAGAGGGCATTGTGGTGGAGTAGGCATCGGGAGGGGAATGCCAATGGTAAAATGCAACAGAGACTGTCGCACGAATGAGATAAGAAGTTACTCTAGACCAGCAGCTTAGTCTTGACTGCACATCCCTGGGGGAGCATTTAAAATATACGAATACCTGCTCCCACGTCTAGGGTTTCTAATTTAAATATTCTGGGGCAGGCCCAGCCATATATAAATTATTTTCTCTCCAAATTCCCTAGGTGATTCTAAACAGCAGTCAAGGATAATATCCCTGCTGTCAGGTTTCTGAAACAAATTTTACAATTTTGATAAAATGAACACTTTCCCATTTTTAGTTTGAAAAATTAAATCTATCCTGTTACAAATAGGTTTAATGTAAATGAACTTCATGAAGATACAATGTTGACAAAAAAAGATACTTTAATCAGAAATATTGTCAAAGAAATAGAAAATATCTTTCATAGTTGGTAGTTCTAAAACCAAGTAAAACCACATTTGCCTAACTTTTAAGATAATTTTTCACATTAATGAGCCTTAGAAGCCAGTTTCATGGAGCTCCAATTACTGAAAGGGCTTCGAAAGTGTGATATCATACATCATGAGAAAATGCAATAACTCTGTTAAAAAGAGGTTTGAGGTAATAAAATTATCATAAACAACTTGATTCAGTCATGCAATGGAACATCTAGTGATTAAAAACTTCTATCCCTCTAGCTTCACAGTTTAAATTCAATTCACTTATATTTTTGCACTTTTGCTAATTGTATTATTTGAAAATTCAATGATATGTAAAATATAAAGGCAGCAATTTAAAACTAAATGTATATCTGCTCTAGGATATCTCAATTTGCTACTTAATTTGAATAAATTTGGGGACTGTTAGAAAGTTGCTAAGAAGAATTAGTTTAACACATTTGGGACTATTTTCCCTCAAACATAATGATGCTTAAAATAGAAAAGTGCTGGAAATTATGAAATTTTATGTTCTGGCCTCCCATGGACTCCAAAATGAAACTTCTCTGTAAATGACCATGACCTTGTTAACTGAGCAGGGAAATTCTTTGGATGGGACCACAGATTATCTTGCCCAGTTTGCAGCAGAAGAAACCAAGGCCAGGAAACACTAAGTGACATTCCCAAAGCCACACAGCTCATTAGTGGCAGAAGCTGAACAGATCTCTTAGCTCTCAGCCTTGTCTGTCTCATTCTAGAGAAGCTTGATAAATATTGATTGGATATCATCTGGGATGGACGTTGCACTTGGCAATGTATGGCTGGTTTTAATCTCATAAATGTACCAGAATCCTGGGAGAATCCTGATGTGTCTATACTTCTGGCAGCTGATGAGTTGAAATTTACCTAGCTATTATTTGGGGTCTTTTGAGTAGTCTTAAAGTATCTATACAATTTATAATTTAAATATTGGGGTGTGTTTAAGATTCCAGCAGCATTCTCTGAAGAAATGACTTTAGCTATCAATAACCTAATCAGCCTGAAGCCAGTAAAGGTTATGGTGAATGACAGTGCAAATGAAAGTTTGAAGCATCATATCATTAAAAAGGTTGTTCATATCAAATTTGACTCACTGCACATTTGATATCACTGATGATCTGATAATTGTAATACCAATGTCAACTAGAATAAAAGTTATGTCACTATCTTTATACTTCCAGATGTATTACCCTGTTGGTTCATATTTCACCTCTATTTGGCTTCCCAAACTCCCTACTCTCAAAGGAGGCTGCATGGCACTAGCCCTGCCGTAGTTATTATGATGCCCAATTTACTAAATTGAGAGAATAGATTATGTTGGTGGACAAGGATAGAAAAATAATAATCAAGCGTGAAATATGTGCTTTCCAATTCCGTGTGTACCTGTTTTATAATTACTAGTGGCTACATGGGACATTTTATGTCACCCAAAATGTGGCAAGAGAAATGTGAAAAGTATGAAAAAACTAGGACTACAGTATTTTCAATCTGAGTATTTGAAGATACATTGTTATTCTTTAAGAAATTGGACACATCTTATCAGCAAGTAGTGAATTTGTAGTGCCTTGATTCACAGATATCTAGGGAAAATTAATGCAATGGGTAAAAGGTGAGGCTAAGTAAAATACAAAGTCTATTCCAAATGACGTTTATCATTTGAGCCATCAAAGGTAATCCATTTTTATTTTCTAACATGGTTCCAATTCTTTTATTTTCAGAGATTGGCATCATAAGCACTACCGGCTTCAGTAGAGTGAGTTTCATACTCCTCTCAGAGCCTCAGGTACAGAAGAGTTGACAGTGGACTTTCAGGCTCTGCCTCAGGCTTGCATCTTGACAAAAGAGCTAGGTACACCAGGCTTTAAGGTTGCCATCTCCTGTGTATTTTTTTTTTTTTGCTGTGACAGAACTGTGACAATTTTAAATAAATTATTTGGAATTAGGGTTTTCCTCTGACAGAGATTGGGATGTAGGATGGCAGCATGGCTATGAAAGATCATTAGTAATTTTAGATAAGCTTTATTAATCACTCTATTTGTCTTCTGGCCCAGTCTCCAAAGACTTTTCTCTGAATCCCAGGGAAAGGAGGCTAATGAAGAAGGTGAGCCAGAGAAGGCATGTACATGTGCAACCAGGATCCGTGGTCTTGTGGTGGTATTGCCTAGTAACTGAGCTCAACCACTGGAACTCAGATGAATTACAGAACCACTATGTCCTCAACACAGAACGTATCTCTGCAGGCCAGAGTTCCTGGTTTCAGTCAGACTAACAGGCCCACCAAGAGAAGCAATAGCTGTCACGGGAATATAATCACATGTGCAGAGAGCTACTTGAGGGAACAATAGAGGAAATCGAGGATACAAATCAGGGAAGATGGTGGCCACAATCATGTGGTAAAATCAAGCAAAAGAACCTGGAAAGCCCCTTAATCTAGTTGCAGAAGGCTTTATAATGAATTTCCAGCTACTTTCACACTGTGCTGAGCCAAGGAGTAATTTTTACTGGGTCAGTTATGCTGTCCTGCTTGATGTGGCATTGGTAAATACAAGTTACAGGTTTATTTGTTTTTATTTTTCATTTCTTTGAGACAGAGTCTCACCCTGTCATCCAGGCTGGAGTGCAGTGGCATGATCTCAGCTCACTGCAACCTCTGCCTCCTAGGTTCAAACGATTCTCACGCCTCAGCCTCCTGAGTAGCTGGGATTACAGGCATGCACCACCACACCTGACTAATGTTTGTGTTCATAGTAGACATAGGATTTTGCCATGTTGGTCAGGCTGGTCTCGAACTCCTGGTCTCAAGTTATCCGCCTGCCTCAGCCTTCCAAAGTGCTGGGATTACAGGCATGATCCACCACACCAGGCCTATTTGTATACTAAAGGTAGTTCATTGTAGTTAGTTATAGAGTTATTAACAGGTAAAAGTTTTTGGATTTACAATTACTATCACCATTATTATTTGTCATCTCTTGACTGTAATACTTTCTTGTGGTAATGATCTGATAATAAAAAATAAAGTCGAATGATAGAAATCCATGAAGTAAAGCTGGACAATGGAAATCAATGAAACTCTCTTTTCAAATCTCTTTTCAAATAGTCTGGGTAAATATTTTCCAGTAGGCTCTACTTTGAAGTTCAGCCAGGATGTTCTTAAGTAAACCATTCTGGAATACTTTGCAGAGAGTTTGCTTTTAGATATTGTTTGATACCAAAGCATATTCTTACCATTTGCATATCAAGAGAGTTTTATTTTATTTTCAAATAGGAAGCAGCTTCTACAATCAGAACTTCATAGCACATGTTCAGTCAAAAATTCAACTAACACAAATTTCCTTAATATTTTACTTCCTTGAACAAAGATCATGACTCCTTTGTAGATTTTCAAACAGTACTGTGACCTCTTTTTAATGTTATTAGTTTCCCTTTCAAATAGCATTTTGAAGTTTGTTAACTTGTGAGTACCAGGGCCATTTGAGTGTCATGAGGCCGTTACTCTCCTGTGGACCACAAAGTAGCTCTTAGAGAGGGAGCGGTTAAGATTTGCCCTCATATCAAAGTGAGTCATGCAATTGATGTGGGAGCCCTGAGGTATGGTAGTTGCCTAGCTTTTGGTTGGTGGGCTCATTCTTCCTTCAGTGAGTAACTGATATAGTTTGAATACATATCCCCATCAAATCTCATGTTAAATTGTAATCTCCAATGTTGGAGGTGGGGCCTGGTGGGAGGTGTTTGGATCATGGGGGTGAATTCTTCACGAATGGCTTGGGCCATCCCCTTGGTGACAAGCTAGCTCTTGCTTTGAGTTCATGTGAGATCTGGTTGTTTAAAAGTGTGTAGTACCTTGCCACCACTCTCTCTAGCTTGCTCCTGTGTTTGACATGTGATGTACCTGTTCCCCCTTCACCTTCCGCCATGATTGAACACTCCCTGAGGTTTTCTCAGAAGCTAGGCAGATGCCATGGCCAGGCTTCCTGTAAAGCCTGCAGGACTATGAGCCAATTAAACCTCTTTTCTTTATAAATTACCCAGTCTCAGGTATTTCTTTATAGCAATGCAAGAATGAACTAATACAGTGACAAAACTCAAAATTCCAAAATTACAAATCTGCATGCTTCCCTTCTTTCTTCCAAAACATCTTCAAGCCAATAGATTTTAAGATTGTAAACAGGAACCTGTATCTAACTCCTTATAGGCACATAGGATGATACCCTTGAATAATTTTTAAAAGTACTTCTTAATCCCCCTGTCCATGATTTATTGTTTAAAGATTAAAATTTTACAAATGAAATCAAAGCTTTGTGGGGCCATTATAGACAATATCAGAGAGCTAAACCATCTGCTCAACTCTCAAATTTCAGAAACATTTAGGTAACGTGTTGTAGGAATACCCTGCTGGTGGAGTTCGTGACAAAGGCTTCCACTGATGCCTCCTACTAAACCAAATTTAGTGTGTTTTATGGCCCAGAAAATGATTCTGGTCAGGGAAACTGGTTGTGTAAATGCCTTAGAAATTAAAGGAACATTTCCCAATAGAAATGTTGCTCACAATGCAAATGTGCTCAGTAAAACCCAACACCAGCCCATCTTGGGAAACCTGTAAGATGTGCTTAAATAGTCACTTACTACCCAGCTCGAAAGTGTTGGATTAGCAAGTCTGCTTGAAACCAGAGTAACGATTACAAAGTGAACAATTTTGCAAAAATGAAAAGTACTTTGAAATAATCCGGCATTCAAAACATTTTATAATATTGTTGGCCTGGCGCAGTGGCTCACGCCGGTAATCCTAGAACTTTGGGAGGCCAAGGCAGACAGATTGCCTGAGCTCAGGAGTTTGAGACCAGCCTGGGCAACACGGTGAAACCTCGTCTGTACTAAAATACCAAAATTAGCCGGGTGTGGTGGCATTCGTCTGCAGTCCCTGCTACTTGGAAGGCTGAGGCAGGAGAATTGCTTGAACCCGGGAGGTGGAGGTTGCAGTGAGCCAAGATGGTGCCATTGCACTCCAACCTGGGCGACAACACAAGACTCCATCTCATATATATATGTATATATGTGTGTGTATATATATATTTATAGCAAATATTCATATATATATGTATATTTATAGCAAATATTAAATAGCAATATACAACATCTGCCATTTTGTGATCTTGATAGTTTACATATTCATATTCAGATAACCCCAGGCTTGATGCTTCTGTTTAATTCAATATGTGGAAACATATTCATTAATGAGGGAAATAGTAGCAATACAGGACAACACCTCCTAAGCACTTACCGCACACCTGACAGGGCCCTAACTGGTTCCCGTGTATTACTTTGTTTCCTCTTCAAAACAACCTTTAGAGGTAGGGGTTATTGTCACCCTCATTTTATCCTTGTGGAACCTGGGGCGTAGAGAATTTCAGTGAGGTAACCTGCTAAGGGTCACATAATTATTCCAGGCAGAGCTGAGTTCTCAATCTAGCCATTCCAACTCCAGCATCGGTGGTATTTACCATATCCCTTCATTCGTTAAGTGCCTACCTTATCCTCTGAGCTCACAGTCTAGTGGGGGTGAAAACAAACACTAAACAAATACATAAATAAATGTCAGGGGTTTGTAACTGTGATTTAAAAAAACTGGTAGGGCCGGGTGCGGTGGCTCACGCCTGTAATCCCAGCACTTTGGGAGGCTGAGGCGGGTGGATTGCCTGAGCTCAGGAGTTTGAGACCAGCCTGGACAACACGGTGAAACCCCATCTCTACTAAAATACAGAAAATTAGCCAAACGTGGTCGTGGGCGCCTGTAATCCCAGCTACTCAAGAGGCTGAGGCGGGAGAATCGCTTGAACCCAGGAGGCAGAGGTTGCTGTGAGCCAAGATCATGCCACTGCACTCCAGCCTGGGTGACACAGCAATACTCCATCTCAAAATAAATAAATAAAAGGTAAAGGGATAGCGAGTAAAGGAGTTATTTTATAATGGGTTGTCAGGGAAGTCCTCCCTGATAAGGTGAGATTTGTGCCAAGACTTGAATGAGGGAGCAAACTACGTGATATTTGGCAGAAGAGTAAAGACAGAGGCAGGGGGAACTGCAAGCAGAAACATTTGAGCTGCAGGAAGCCAGAGTGACTGGAGCCGAGTGGGCAAGAAGTCAGGGGCAGTGGAGGGGACAGAGAATGAGAGGGACTGGTGGCCAGGTCACCTGGTTATGGCATATTATAATTGGTACATGCACCCTTCACAAATGTTTTTAGAACATCATCACTAAGATGATAAGCTCAATGTCCATCATTCAAGATGATTGTGATGATTCAGTTGATTCAGTTGTGAAGACTCCCTGTCACAGCAAGGGATTACAAATATGAATCTCTTCAGCAGGAACTGGTTCCCTTAGTTGGATTTCAGTTCTGAGAGTCTGATGTTGAATAAACTTAACTCTGGAAAATTGTTCAGGGGTGACCAAACATCCTAGTTTGCCTGGAACTGTCCTAGTGTTAGCACCTAAAGTCCTATATCCTAGGAAACTCTTCAGTCCGGTACAAACTGGGATGGTTAGTCACTGTCCACAGTTTCTTAAAAGTGTTCCTTAGGAAACGAGGGAGAAAACAGTGGCATGCCATCTGGCCTTCTGCATTGAACCGATTCACTACTTGGTCATAGTTATACCTTTTATTCGTAGATAAACCATGAAAGTGAAAACAGAGAGACTTGCAAGTGACCTTATAAGTTTAAGAAAAATAATCTTAAGCTTCGTTCTCCATAACCAAAGCTCAAAATACCACTGAACGTGTGTATTTATAAACAAGATACTCCCAAAGACAATCTCAGATCATTCTAAAAAGTAAGACATGTTTCTGACCACATTTCCCAACTGCAACACTTTAAAACAAAAAAGAAAAGGAGGAAAATGAAGGTAACAGCTCATGTTTTAACAGGTAACAGAGAAAAATCGATGAATATCTCAATTAGTGCTACAAAGACATTTGCTTGAATTCAAAACTATTTCCGATATTTAAAAAACAAATTATGAATAGATCCAAGCTTCCATAGCAAACTAGCTTGCATTTATTGTAAACCAATACAAAGCAATTGAGATTTCACTATTGTAAAATTAGGCATTATATCCAAATAATCAACTATAACTAGCACTAAACTTTATGTTACAAATAATTTTTGACATGAAAAGTGTGAATGATATGATAGTAAGTAAAAAGTAGGATAGCAAATATATATGCAATAAGAATTTGACTGTACTAAAGAGCAAGAATAAACCAGTGACAAAAAACCCCAAAATTATTTTTCTGCTTTTTAAAAATTACACTTTTTAACATATTCCACGATGTGCCCCTATTGTTTTTGAAATTTGGAAGATAAAGTTAAGACAATTTTTTTTTGGAACAATTTTGGTTTTCTGATAGGTCTTCCAAAACTGTAAATTACTGCTAAGGAAATAAGAATGATCAAATTGCAGGTGAAAAATTTACGCTTACCCAAATGATCAAGGCAAGTGCTTCAAACGTGGAAGTAATGAAACACAGTAGTTTTGTTTTGATGTAGAATCGGAATGGAGGAAACAAAATCTCCCTTTAGTGGAGCAAGTCATAAGGAAGAGGGAGAATAAAATGTGGACATTCAAAGTTACTTCATAGTAAGCTTTCGGTCCCTCTTTTGGAGAAGTGGACACAGAAAGGCAAAAGAAGAAAGAACTTTGAAGAGCTAGAGAAACTCAATAGGTTATCCCATGGCTTGAAAAGTGGTGATTTGCTTCAGGAGAGTGGATTTGGGGTTCATCAGAGGTCTTTGTGATTCAATATTAAATGGCCCCTTTATTTCTTTGAATTGTTATTTGTTCTTTGTAGCCCTCTATATTTACATATTAGGGTAAACAGGGCATGGAGAACTATGTGGTCCTTATTTATAGCATTATACATTCTTTTTTCTATTACTTTCCTTGTTCTTTACTGAAATATAATTCCTCACTGAAACACTGTAACAAAAAGAATAAAATAATCACCATTTTAGATTACTTGTCTTTAGAATTTTATGCTCACTGTCTTATTGGATCCTCTTGATAATTTAGGAATGGCATTGAATTAGTATTATTTGAGCTTCCTAAAGATACATAGGCTGTGTCAGAGTAAACATCTTGCACATCTGAAATGGGATGGAACAAGACTTATGCCTCTCACGAAGGCCCATGGCCTCTAGGATTGTTCTATTTCCTACAGTGTACCACCTTGGAGATGTGATTCCCAGGGAAAGAATAGGCAATTAGAAGTTTCTATTTAAAACAAAACAGAGCAAATACCCACATTTCTTGCCCATACATAGGCAATATTAAAAAATAGATCACCTGTTTCAATGGAGTTAAACAGACATTAGATTGGGAGAACATGCCTACTTGGTCTATTCTGAGGAATTTACATATAATTTTGGAGTTGCAATATTATTTCAAAACTTTCAGAGCACAAATCTTTTTCTTGAATAATACTGCATCCTTCTTTTGATTTTCATTTATTCATTAAAAAATAAATGCTAAGGATTAGCCAGATGGCTTTCAAATCAACAGTGAACAGTCTCATGAAACTACAATTTTCCACCTTAGTTTCCCCAAAGGAAATTAAAGTTATAATCTTATAAAATATTCTACATAATTTAAATTCTTGGTTTAATATTGTCATTTTATGCCTTATGCTTACACCTGCATTTTAATAAATGCAACTCAGCGTGTACCTCCTGACATGTCTCTAGGGATATGCTTTTTATCCTTTTGTTATTTTGCATTGATTTAGAGTTACCTTTTCTCTGGTCATTTGTGGCGTCATAAGTTCTGTCTTTAAGTGATGGCAATAATACAGAGAAAATTTTCTGTTAAATGCCAAGCTATTATTTAAAAATGATAATAACAATTCTTCATGAGACTCTCTACAACACCTTCCTGAGAGGCCAGCAAGAGACATTTTAGATGATTCCTTTTTAGCAGCTTGGGGACATTAAGAGACTTGTAATTTGATGCCTTCCTATGTCCATAGGTGCAGATGAAACACGATGGTGTAATCAGTAATCCTTGACAATGATGACAAGGACGTGTGTTCTGCCTGGGATAATTTCCATGAATTCAAGGGCTGTCATTAAGTTTGGCCTGGGCATGACAACTTCATTCTTGAGGAAGCCATCCTGTACCCTGATATCACCATTTTCTCTTCCAAGAAACAGCTGTTACATTGAACAGAGATGACTTGTGGAATATAGTCAAGAAGTAGCTTCAATGTTCTCTCCCTCTATCCTTTTAAACGTAGTTTGTGAGTTTAGCGTTTTCATTTCTTTGTGAAAAGTTAGGCAAACTCCATGATGTTTCTGGTCACTGTTGAGTAATACAGTTTTGTCGTTACTTCAGATCACAGAAAACTGCCCCGGTTTAGTAATTTAACTGCCAGAAGCGTGTATTTGTAAAAACTTTGATCTTGTGTTAAAGTTGAGGTTTTTTTTCTTTCTGGCAGCTTGAGTCTGCTGTGAGTGGGGAGCCAGAAGTTGAAGTAGGGGTGGAAAAGATTTATTACCGAATCTAATACTCCTTCTACTCCTTCTCCAATTCACCGGCAGAGTTTTCTGGCTCTTCAAGGATTGGCGCTAGGAAGGAAGAAGAAGTAAGAAAGGCAGCAAAGATGTTACTTCACAGCTCCTTGTGAGGTGCTCTAGCATTTTGGCAGGTGTTTACAGCTGACAACTTGACAGATGGTCACAGCAGACTCTTTTGTGGGGGCTTTTGTGAATTTTCTGCAGTTCTCTGTAAGATCTCAAGCAGGGGTCAGGTTTCTCTTTGCAGTATGATGAGTAAATGTGTCTTCCTCTAGAAGCAAATGATCCCCCTTTTCACTTTGTGGCGCATCCCATGAATTCTATCTAGTGCCTGATGAATGTGTGATAATCAATGGATGACAGATAAAGAAACAGTACCATAAACTGAGTTGGTTAATCAATATAATGAAAGAGTTTATACTGACAGGATGTATGGGATAGAAGAAAGTACAGATCAACACAATGATAAATAATATTAATATTGTAAGTAGGCAGGAGTAGTAATGATGGAGTTGAAGTCATCTACAAGGCGCAAAGATAAAAAGGTAAATAAGAAAGAAGGGCATAGAGATAAAATTGTATTGTCAAGTGAAAAGAAAATATGTTTAGGATTGTCTGACAATCGAAAACTGTTGAAATGTAAAAGAGGAAGTTATACCAGCATATTGCATTTGTGGTTAGGTAGAAAACAATTTCACAAAAACTTATGACTTAATAGGCTTGAATAGCACGAAGTGTCTGCCCAAATACTACTAAGAATTTAGGCAGTCAATAATACAGGGAAGAAAAAAGTCAATGGACAGCATTACTCTTTTCAAGAGAAGCTTTATGTGCTTCTTTTAAAAGAATGGAAGTATGTTATAAACAGAAATTAAATGGTTGAAATAAGGTTTAATTTAAAGACAGTAAGACCATTAATATGCTCATTAAATACAATTTGGCTACTCGAAACCTGTTTAATGAGATTTACCAACCACTAAAACCATCATGTCTATCAGTTAAGAAGCCATTAAATATCAGTAATTTTGTTCGCTATGGAAAATACAGTTAAATTATTCCAAGAGAGTCAGAAAGCTACAAATAATAACAATGAGTAATATAATATTTTTGAGTGTTTATAGCAAGCTAGCCACTACTCTAACATTTTCCTGAGCACAATTTCCTTTAGTACTCACAGGTCATGTCACTGTGTCCTATTCATAGTTAGGAGAACTGAGGCCTGGGCAGTGTAATTAACTTACTTAGGGTCACACAACCAGGCAGTGGGTTGAAGCCTGAACTCAGGCAGTCTGACTCCAGAACCCACATTCCTAACCAATGAGTTACCCAATGGTACCTGTCATAAAAAATATCCAGCAGTCTTAGGGCAAATCTAATAGCAGCAGCCTTACCTGCTAAAGGCTGGTGATCTGATTTTCAGCCCAGACCTCCATGTGGTCTTTGTCACACTGGTGGCAGGAGTCAGATGATCTCTTGCAGAAAGTACTATGAGAGAGTCACCTGTCACAGGCCCTCGCTTTCACTTCTGCACAGTTTCAGCCAGATCAAGGACTGGAGACAGGAAAGCAGGGCTCCTGAAGTTTTGACCCTCCTAGCTCTTTCTTTGTCTCGGATTTTTAATTCTTTCATCACCTGCGGTCTCTCAGATCTACTTTCTCTTTGGTCACTACCCAAAGCTCTCTTTCTCACCATCCTGGATCACCTCGTTTTATATCTTCCATTTTGCTTGTGGCCTGGGGTGCAGGTAGGCAATGGTTTAGGGAAGAGCTTGTCTCAAATATTCACTGATTCCTGAGGGCAGAGTGTGTTTGCAGAAGGCTGAAAGTGTGCATGAGGACACCCTGAATGTTTTGCATCTGTGGTATTGTATTATGGTTAACATTTTGGGGTCAAATTGTGAATGGTGAAAGCTTAAAAAAAAACCCCAACTAATTCTGAAAGGGAATGTTGAGCTTACATAATTATTGCTTGTCAAAACCGCACTTAATAAATACAGCCCATAGCAGGATTTTATTATCTGCATCACAGTTAATAATTAATCCTCTAAACTTATTGTCTACCACTAATAAACACATACCAAGTTTATTACTCTCTCTAAATTCTTGCCCAATATGTCAACTTGTTTCCATCTTATTTCTTTTCTCTTACCCCTAATTTTTAAAAGTTGAAATCCATATTATTTCATACTACTCAATAATGCTTCTAGAAACTTTTTTTCCTAGAGTTTTTCTACCAATAGAAGTGTTGAATAATAAAATCATAATCATGTCTTTATCTTTCACTTGGCTAGATTTTGGATTATGCCCTTAGGTGAAGAATTGTATCTTTTGCACCTCAATACAGTGCCAATCACATTGCTACACTTTACAACTAAATAACAACCTTAGTACCAACATATATGAGATCTTATTAACCTTAGCTCTGAACTTATACTTTTAAGGAAATAATTATGCATACACACTAGACTATGTGGGAGTCGAAAATCTGGAAAAAATATAGCTAGACCTTTATGTAAGATACTCAACCAAACATATTCAGCTAAAATAAAATACCCGATTCTAGAAATACCATATAGTGGATGACAGCAGTAAGCTAAACCAGATGGCATGTATGACAATGTCCCCTGTTAGAGATTCTGAAGTCACCCTTTGGGAACCTATTTCATTGCCTAATACTGAAGTTGGAAAGAAGCTCCTTGCATCTGATCTTTATTTTCCTTTATGCAACCAAGTTTGTTTCTTCTTGGACTGTCTGTCTGGGAGGTGAAAACAGTTGATTCTTAAAATAACTCCTACATTGGTCAGAATAGTCTTATTAAGTCATGTTTATATTTCTTTCTTTAAGCTAAAAAACTTTTGTTATTCATAGTCGCTGATGGGCTAGTTTGCCACATGTATGAAGAGGGCCACACAATGCAGTACATGACGTAAACTTCACACCTGGGATCTGTGGATAAGTGAACAGGTTCCCAGTATTTTCTGTCACCTGGAATGTGCTGATTTAATTGATGAGATTTTCTACCCTGGCTTTCAATTTCCCAATTTTTAGAAATCCACAGCAGATGATATTAAAGAACCGAAACAATGGCGGTGATAGAACTAACATAGATGTTTCAAAGAGGAATAGTTTATTCTTTATGGCACAGACTGAAGCATGTTTTTAGTAGATCTAGTTGATTACCGACCCACAAGCTTTATGTTTGCTTTTGCAACTGTTCTATCCAATGTCAAAGCCACTAGACCCATGTAGCTTTTTAAGTTTAAAATAGATAAAAGTAAAAATAAAATAAAAAATTTGGTTCTTCAGTCATGGTAGCTACATTTGATTACATGAGGGTAATGGCTGACATACTGGATGGTACAGTTATGGCGCATTTCTAACATTGCAGGAAGTTCTGATGGAGGGTGCTCCTAGTGCAGAACAACCCTGGTCTTCTGCCTGCATGCTTGTAGTGACACAGAAAAGTACCTTTTAAAGATCTCTACAACCTAAGACCATGTCCTTAGGTTGTTCAGTACGTGGCAAAAGAATATTAGAGATGGGGAAATAATTTCTACCCCATACACATATTCTCAACAGTAGGACAGACTTAACACGAGAGGGACTTACAGAGCTTCTCTCTGGTCTCAGAAAATAGTCTTTTCCTGCGTGACTGCTTATCCATATGGTAATTCTCTTGTTAGGAATTAGGAAAGCCACTGAGTTTTTTACTTTGTTTGCCTTATATTTTCAACATCATTTTATAATAAGTACTTTCTCATATTATTTTTTATTTTTATTTTTCATGACAGGGTCTTGCTCTGTTGCCCAGGCTGGAGTGGAGTGATGCAATCTTGGCTCACTGCAGCGGCACGAAATCAGCTCACTGTAGCCTCCACCTCTCAGGTTCAAGCGATTTTGCTGCCTCAGGCTCCCAAATAGCTGGGATTACAGGCACGTGCCACCATGCCCAGCTAGTTTTTGTATTATTAATAGAGATGAGGTTTCACCATGTTGACCAGGCTGCTCTTGAACTCCTAGCCTCAAGTGATCCGCCCACCTTAGCCTCCCAAAGTGCTGAGATTACAGGTGTGAGCCAACATGCCTGGCCTGAAATTCTATTAGAGAACATTCACAACCTCCATAATAAAGTAGCTTGCTGTTATTTACAAGTCAACTGAACCAAGTTTTAATATTCATTTCTGTGATTTAAAATTCTACTTTCTTCATAACCCTTTAAATGTATGAAAAAGTGGGATTTTGTGGATTCTAAGGTAACATCATATTAGTAGAGAATGATTTTACTGTTTTTACTTTTGGGTTCCTATATGATATGGTTTGGTTCTGTGTTCCCACCCAAATATCATCTCGAATTGTAATCCCTAGGTGTTGAGGGAGGGACCTGGTAGGAGGTGATTGGATCACGGGAACAGTTTCCCCCATGCTGTTCTCACGATAGTCAGGGAGTTCTCATGAGATCTGGTTCTTTGATAAATATCTAGCAGTTTCCCTGGTGTGCTCTCTCTCTCTCTCTCTCTCTCTCTCTCTCTCTCCCCTACCACCTTGTGAAGAAGATTCTTACTTCCCCTTTACTTCTGCCATGATTGTAAGTTTCCTGAGGCTTCCCCAGCCATGCAGAACTGTGAGTCAATTAAACCTCTTTTCTTTATAAATTACAGAGTCAGGCAGTATCTTTATGGCAGTGTGAGAGCAGACTAATACACCATATATATGTATTAATCTCAATGCTTTATTGTAAAAGTAAGTGTTAAGATTATTTATAGGTGCTTTTCTCCTTCCCACATTTGGTGACAAGGCCCCTCACTGGTATCATGGCAGGCTCTGTACTAATCAAGATATTAAGATGAAAATTTCGTATTGATAATTAGAATAAAAAACGTAAGCAATTGTTTGTCAAGTGAGTTACATCTGAGATTGCTCTCCTTAAATTTTTTTTTTTAATTCAATCTTGGTTTCTATTGAATAACCCTATAGAATTAGTAAATTATTTAAATAAGATTTAAGTAGACTTAAATACATTGCTGTTACTTGAAGAAAAAACACCCTACTCAAGAATAATTTAATTTTTTCAAAGATAATATTTACGATGGAGGAGTTATAAAGGAACATATATCTTTGATGTGACTTTAATACTCAAAAGTTGGCTGTCTAAAATCAAGATGAAAATACAGCTGTATTAATTTGACTCCTTAGTAGCCTCCGTCACTCTGCTTAGCACTTCCAGAGGTCTGTTTTCTTTCTTCTCTTCTCAGGTTGATGAACCCATTGTGACAAATATTAGGGGGTTACTTAAATCCTTTAAAATGCTTCTCTGCAAAATGTGGTTATTCTTCAGATCCTTAGCTACTGGTAAAACTGTTTACATCTGGCCAAAATGTTGCCTCTGGGAATCCAGAGGGTTGAAAAGATGAAATGGCCAAGGGCAGCAGCCTCATGCATTACATTATCACCTGTCACTGTGTCTTACGTTCTCTGTAAGAACAAGATGGCCCTCCCCACTCAGGCCAAGACCTTGAGCACCGGCCAGATGCCAAGCAGCTTGTTTGACCTCATTAAAATTGAGCGATCATGTAAATGTTTGGGTCTGAGGCCAAATCTCTTAGAGCTGTTTAAAATTTCTGAGGATATTATCATAAGACATTTGATTTGTGATCTTTTCTTAGTATTTTCTAGCAGAGCACTCTGAATGGAAATAGGCCAAGAGGGAATTAGATCAGGAAATTAGGATTAAAAGCAAAACATGTACTACAAAAAACACAGCCAATACATGGCTACTTATCTCACTCTTTTTTTCTCTAAAAACAATTCATGTTGTAAAAACTTAGCAAATATAAAGTTAAAAATCATAGTTAAATGAAACTTGTGAACTACAAAATATGGCATTAGCTGGCCAGACAAGCAAATGGTGTTTATTTTCAGGGAGTAGGGATTTGGGGTCCTGACAGCATCTATTTGATACTATGCTAACCCACAGTCATGACCTCTGCCTCCAATCCTATTCTGCTGAAGGTCAAAAAAGTGAATTTAGATTATATAGAAAGTGCAGTACAGGAGAACAGTGCAATTTCTCATGGCTTCATCAAGATCACGTGGGATTGGTAACTGATTAGATTTTCTGAAGGCTGCAGATTTTCTTGAATATAAATCAAACTTTCATCTATGAAGGATAAAGTTTTTACTTCCAGTTTAATTATTTACTGCCAAAGGACATGCTTTCACTATTGCTTTGGTTCCCGTGAACTTCCCTGCACAGTGTTCTGTCAAGTTGGTGCAAATGCCTCCACTAATTGGTGTCCTGCCCTGTTGTCCTCATGCTGAGTTCAGCATGAAGCTGGTCTCTCTCAACGAACAGCCTTAGGGTGATGAAAGCTATGCAGCACTACACAGCACAGATGTGCCATGCCTGAATGTGTTTGTTCAATCAGCATGGACACTTTTCAAGCAAAATAAAACAGGTGACCAAATTTGACTGTTATTTGTAACTTTCATAGAAATGATGTTTGTGCTCTTACAGATACCTATTGGCCATCAATGACTCCAGTACTGTTTCTTAAAACTATCATCAGCCACAGTGGTAGCCAAAACATTGAGAAGGAATCCTCACTCTTCACTGCCTACTGACTTCTTATGCTTATGGCGAGGTCCTTTTAGGCATAACCTTAGTCATATCATTTTATATCTGTACCTCTGTCTCCTTGTCTATAATATTATGATTTGGGACTACAAAATGACAAATGTTCTTTCCATATCTAAAAGCATAGGGTTATGTGACATAACTGGGTTACAGGATGGAAGTGAGAACTTAAGAAATAAGTTGAAAATATTGCTACTTTGATTCATGGAGATTTTATTATCATGAATTGACTTTTTAAGTCATTCTCTTTTATAAGGAATTAAAGTGAGAATAGAAGAATAAGAATAGCAGCTTTCACCTCATCTTAACAAAATCATAACACCTCACATTTACACAATAACTCCTAACCTTTTTCTAAGTATATTACAATTTGTGAAGCACCATTACATACATGATGCGAGTTGAACCTCACAACCACCTGGTCTAGTGGGTGAATAGAGCAGCTATTGTCCAGCATCTCAGAAAGGTCAAGTCAGAGAGATCAAGTGGTTAGTGGTAAGCTTGCATGAGTCCATTTCTTTTGTTACTAACACAATGACTGTTCCACGGTATGACCCTACCTTTATGCTTTATTTACTGCTAATAACCCTTCTAATACTTTTTCTGACTTAGAAAAATATAGAACCTTGCTATATAAAAGATGTGCATTTGCTTTTAGCTTCCTGAAACCATGTTTCGTTGGCTTTTCAATGTATTTGACTTCTAGTTATATTTTAAAACTCAGATTGTAAAATTGTT
Organism: Theropithecus gelada; assembly: GCF_003255815.1. Taxonomy (NCBI): domain Eukaryota; kingdom Metazoa; phylum Chordata; class Mammalia; order Primates; family Cercopithecidae; genus Theropithecus; species Theropithecus gelada. The sequence goes on along the minus strand of NC_037672.1, from coordinate 135,678,623 downwards.
GTGGAAGCTATTTTGCTTTTACTTTGTTTTCAAAGGTATGTGGAAAATGTTAACTTCTTAGAAGTATAAGGGGAAAAATCCTACATGTCTATTATTATATTGGGTGACGGTCCTAAAAAAGAATATATATATATGGCTAGTGGGTAGTGGGTATGGGCAATAAATTGCCTGTCAAAATCAACCTGCCTTTTTAAGTGTGGGGAAACATTGTCCCCTTAAGACATAACTATAGGAAAGAATATTGAGGTCAGAATTACAGACTCCAGAGGAATGCGTAGACTCTATTCTTTTTAGAAAACCACTCATGAAAACATAGTAATTAAACATTGAACAATCTTGGAAATTTTTCTTGCTATGTAACTGTTATTTCTAGGAAGCAAAGAGGAAGAGTCAAATGTGAACATTCATGATTCATTCAGAAATCTAGACTCTGAGTGTTCACAATTTTTATATGACTTCTCAGGAAGTTTTCCTTGTAGCTGTGAAAACAAATCACAACTGACACCTCAAATACACTAGTTCCCAAATTAAAAAATGACTATTACAGTGCTTTCATGTGAAGGAATGTTTGACTTTCTAACAACCAATCTTTGTGGAGCTAAAAATATTCTAAGCAAGAGACAAGCATTTATGTGAGTTTATTAGAATCAAGCAAAATTTTCCCATGTAATTTTAGTTTCTTGAAACTCTGGGGCAGAACTTTTGTTCCTCTAGGTTTAGACTCCTTATAGTATCATGGCCACTGTGTAAATAAATAAACACATTGATAAATAATATTTTCTGTTTTCAACCCCCTCCACCTAAAAGACATCTTCTTTAGGGAATCCAGTCTGGCTATTTTGAATGGCATTAACCCAACATATTGATTCATTTTCTTGACTGAGTTGCCCTTTTTTAGTTTGGCCAAGTCAACCTTATTTTGAGATTCAGGGAAAAGACTTTTATTCTTGTTTTGAAAATCTTGCTGATTTGCTGAACAAGCCTCCAGCCTGATCTTTTTCTTTTGTAAGTTACATAAGTCGTGCTGTGTGAACTAACATCTTGTCACTCATTGTCCTAAAGCAAAAACCAAACTGGTAAGAAACCACCTACTGCTGAATATCAAGCCGGTGCCAAAAAGGCAACAGCTACATGCTGTTCTGTTGTGCCCTGAGTGATCAAACAATACTGAGAGCAAACAGGAACTTCAGCAGCAAGAATCAAAGGACTTCCCTAGCGCAGGAGAGTGGAGAGGAGCAGGGGAGGGATTTTCTTTAGGTGAGGTGACACTATGCAAATAAAGGCACCTGTACTTTGTTTTCTGTTCGGGATCTTTGAGTACCATTAGAGGAGAAAACTTCAAGGTGATGCAATTTGTATTTAATGGACAGAGAAACAACAGAGGACCGCTGTTAGAATGTTTTTGCTTTGTATTTGGTGTTTACGTGTATGTATTTATGTTTAACTTCTTATTTTTAAACATTTAAACATTTTCTTCTGAAAAGAATTTGAAGTATCTCATGTTTGTCTCTTATACACACACAGACATGTGCATACACACATACACACATTACACATTTTTATTTAAGGCCTTCCATATTATCTTTTATAGATAAAACCAGACAAAATGTTTTAGGGTACTCATCTTAACAATGCAGTTAATAAAAACAATTGTATTAATGTCCCTTCATCCCTTCAGAAGTTGTTTCTGTTGGCCAAAACAAAATCTTAATTTTGCTGGAAGTTGAGAGGAAATGTTTTGGCAGAATTGATCTTTCTTTTTGAGATGGAGTCTCGCTCTGTCGCCCAGGCTGGAGTGCAGTGGCATGGTATCAGCTCACTGCAACTTCTGCCTCCCAGTTTCAAGCAATTCTCTGCCTCAGCCTCCCGAGCAGCTGGGACTACAGGTGCTGTCACCAAGCCCAGTTAATTTTTTATATTTTTAGTAGAGATGGGGTTTCACCATTTTGTCCAGGCTGGTCTTGAACTCCTGACCTCATGATCTACCTGCCTCGGCCACCCAAAGTGCTGGGATTACAGGCGTGAGCCACCGCGGCCAGCCTGATCTTTTTTTTTTTTTTTATAATATAGTCAACAATTAATAACTTTAAAACTATGTCCACTCACATTCGTAAGAATGATTGTTTGATGATATAGAAAATAAAATTTCTATAACTGTATACCACTTTAAAACTTTCACAGTAACACTGTGGTTTAGAAGACACTAAAAAGGAATAGACAGGCAGAAGGGATGGTTTGTTGCTTCTAGTTAGTATTATTCATACTATTTCCATCATTTAGCCATTATTCGCCTGCTGACTCTTGGTAACTTGTATATTCCCTACAGAATGAAAGCATCACCAACATTTGGTCACAGGCCTAAGAGTATTAAAACTCTGATTATATTTGGTATAAGGAATAAGTTCTTCATATTGTGGTCATGATGTCTAAAATATACAGAATTTCTGGTTTCTTGTTTTCAATATGTCTTAATTTGGGATGCTATAATAAAGTATTATAGACTAGGCTTTTAAAATAACAGATATGTATTTCTCGCAGTTCCGGAAGCTGGAAGTTTGAGACCAGGGTGCCAGCATGGTCAGGTTCTGGTGAGGGCTCTCCTCTGGGTTGCAAACTGCTGACTTTTCACTGTGTCCTTACATGGTGAAGAGAGAGCAAGCTCTTTGGGGACTCTATAGGGACACTAATCAGGTTTATGAAGGCTCTAATCTCACAACCTCATTTAATCCTAATTACTTCCCAAGGACCCTACCTCCTAATAACATCACATTAGGAGATGAGGTTTCAGCATATGAATTTTGAGGAGATACTAGCATTCAGCCCACAACACAGTGCTTTATGAGATGGCCTCTCACAGCCTCATCCTCAGCTACATCTGTTTATATGTACTTTATTTCAGCCATGTCAACTTATTGAAGGCTTCTCTCTCATGTCATGCCACACTCTTCCATGTCTGTGCATTTGCACAGTGTTAGGGAATAATATTTCTTTCTCTAGTCTGGTGTTTCTATGATGAGGGAGGAAGTTCTGCTAGAATAACATTCCTGACTTTATTTCCCTTTTCATATCCTCACACTCTTCACTCCAGAGCAGGTAGATTGTGGCTTCTCTAGTCGGAGGGTTTGGAAAGAGAAAGTGATCATGAGTATGCCAGCTCCTCTTTCTTTTTGTCAGGAGCTGGTCCATTCTCCTTGACTCCTCATGTTCTCCTGGTCCAGCATTGCCTGCAACTGGTTGTCTGACCAAATCACTATTAGAGTCTAGAGTCTGTTTGCCCACACATGCCACCTGTATCCTCCACCTGAGCCTCTTTTTAAGGTTTTCTTCGTGGCTCCTGTCTCAATCAGTTGGGGGTGTTGTAACAAACTACCATAGACATAGACTGAGGGGACTATAAACAACATAGATTTGTTTCCCACAGTTCTGCGGGCTGGAAGTCCGAGATCAGGGTGCCAGCACAGTCAGGTTTTCATGAGGGCCCTCCTTCAGGTTGCCAATTTCTTTGTGTACCATTACATAGAAGAAAGGGATGAAGAAATTCTCAGGGTCCCTTTTGCGAAGACATCCTATTTATGACTCCTCCACTCTTACGACCTAATCACGTCCCAAAGGCCCCACCTCCTAGTACCTCCTAATGCCATGCCACTGGGGGTTAGGATTTCAACATATGAATTTTGAGGGGGAAACACTCAGTTTATAACAGTCCCCCTTTGCTGTCTTCTTTGGATTATGTCTCAATTAATTATTATTTTGAGAAAAGGGGTGTTATTTTGGGGCTCCCATGAAACTACAACACGTGTTGTCTTTTCCTGCTGTGTCTTTTCCTTTCTTTTTATCTTTTAAATATTCATCTCAGGCATCATTCCCTCTTGGTTTTCCTCCTTTCTTCTCTGTGCTCCTGTGGAATCACACGCTTCCTTCTCCATAGCTTATTTTCTTGTCTCTCCCCCACTAAACTGCAAGCTTCTTGGGTGCAGAGACTGATGGGTTAATCTTTGTCTTCCCAGTGCCTATCACACACAGAACCTGGCATACAGTAGGTATTGGATAAAGGTATTTGGAATGGAGTAATGAATTATGAGAAGATCTAAGAGCTAAGATCAATTTTTAATCCACCAATACTGAATTATAACAGTTAAGTCTTATAGTCACAAAGAAAATCCATGAGTGTGTTTTCTTCTTCAGAAACTGTTCATCTTCCATGCCGCTGTCTTATACCACTTTATATACATCATAATTATGAAGCTACACCCCCAAGGGTTTTTTCTGAAAATTACTCAAACCCCAACTCCAAATGCCCTAGCAGTATATAAGTATTGGCACCAACGTTTCCTTCCTAATGTTATTATTTTGATTGATATGTCCAGTGAATATAGAGATGAGTGTGAGTGTGTGTATGCACCTTGGGAATGGAAGTCTGTAGTCGGGGCTTAGCAGCAGAACACTGGGGATGAGAAGCTGAAAATCTGATATATATTTTGTGGCCCTGGCTGCAAATAAATCCTGGCCTACACTAATAAAGTGGCTCATTTGAAGTCAGTGATTTTGAGATGAGGGGCACAGTAGCAACCAGTGATTGACTCAGCAGGCAGCAGATCAGGTCTTAAATCAAAGGGCAGCTTTCATCCTTGTTTCCTATGGACCCAGGCACCTGCCATTCATCAGCTGCTTTATTCCCACCTTGCACATGATTGACACCTATTTACTGTCCAGTTTAGTATCTTTTCATGTGTGTCAATCCTATCCTCCTAAATGGGTTGTAAGCCCCTCTGGAGCAGTGTGACAACAGGGATACACTTCTTTGTAGATTTGTAAGTCTGTTGCACAGTGCCTTGTATATACTTGATGCTCACAGAAGGTTTTTTGTGATTGATTCTTTGTAACACTAACAGCAAACATAACTTTCAGCATGTAAAACATGCAAATAGTTACAAATCTCTGTCTTTAATCTCTAAAAGGTAATGGAAACCTTTAACTATTTGATCCTCTCATTGTCTCTCCTTTACTTCCCCTTTTATGACAAAATAAAGCAGATTTTTTTCCTGCTAATTTACCTAAGCAAAGGGTTATTGCAGCTGAAGATGAAATAGTTGGAATCCTGGAATGTTTTAGTGACTCCCAGGTTCAATATCGGTAAATAATGTGGCATTGCTGAGTTCTGGGAGAAAATAAATGCTTTAGCTTCAAAAACTAGCTGTTAAACAGAGACAGGTGTATCATGTTTACAAGGAATGTGACATTATAAACTCAGTCAAAACAACCCATCCAGATGTGCAGTGATCTGTATCCATGATCTCAGAGAACTCTGTCACAGGTTTTATGGGTAATTTTTGTTTGGGAGCATTTAGACACCTTAGCAGCCAACTGGAATGTGGCCAGTATCAGTAACAACACACAGATGAAAAACCATTATCTAATCAACTCCCATCAAACCAGTCAGTGGTAAAACAGTGCTTCTCTGAAACACTTTTTACAGATAACATTTTGGTTGTTAAATTTATGAAGTGTAAAGTTACATAACTTCTTTTTTGAAAAAGTCAAGGCTGCATTTTCATACACACATCCACCCACAAATACAGTTCGGCAGTGGAAGTACTAATAAGGTCATTGACAAAAATAAATTACATAAATTGTATTTAGCAATTTTCAACACTCACTGAGAAAGTCCACGCAGGGGGCATGGCCTTGCCAATTATGAAAAATGTTATCCTGAATAATCAGCAGAGTGTGTTGACAAAAATGTCAGCATGAGCGGAGGCAGTGTACTTCATCTACTGGCGTGTGAGATACACCTTTTTGAACCCAAAGTTTTGCTAATTTAACGTGTTTTCATCTTACAGGCACACTGTATATTCTTACTATAAATTTGGTAAAGGTAGTCCTTGTCTTAAAAGAAACTGTTTCTATTCTATATCATGGTGTATATCATGGGAAAATGTTACTGCATCAATCATTTGGTTGGGAGAGGGGTGACTATCTTTCTTCTGTGCTTCAGACATTAGGTGCTCTCTGCCAAAAGAATAAAGAAATGCCCACAATTTACTTGAATGCCCTACTAGAAGGGCACTGGGATCACCTAGATTATAGATCTCTGTTCCTACCAGGATAAAATTGAATTTCCTGGGTCCTTTCTGTTCTCAACCTCACTGGATTCAAGGTGTAGGGAACCCTAGCCCTCTAGTACACACACACCTGAGCTTACAGAGATGGATGGGCATGTTGGCCATTAACTGCTCCACTAACATGCAGTTACTTGGGCTACTTTGAATATACACCCAGGAGAAATTACAGAAGTGAAGGTGTGATGGGATATTGGATACTTCTTATTGGAGAGTGCCATTATTTTAGTTTCCAAATGTCAATTTTTGGTTTAATAAATTTCAGAATCAAAAAGATTTTTGAGATACGTGATTTTAATTGCTCTCTTAGTCATTCTTCTGAAAGTACTTCCTCCGTGGTCACAAGTTGCCACCTAACATGAATCCAAAACCACTTCCTAAATGGAAAGACCCCTTTTCTCACTTTGAAGGAGTTGGCCCTGACTGCTGACCTGTTCTATCTGTCCCATGCCTCCTGTGGGCATCTCTGCTTTTTCTCTTTCCTTTGCTAGCTTCTCTTTTTTCCTTCATTTCTTTAAATGCAGGAGCTTCCTAAATTGTGTCTTTACTCTTTTCCTTCTTGGTGTTCATTGGTAATCTCATCCTCTCACATGGCTCCAATTACGATTTGTGTGAAATAGCTCTCAAGTTTATGTCCTCCCTCCGGAATTACTGGAACACACTCCCACGGTGCTTGTGTGTTTCATATATATCATACTTCACTCACCATTTTGAAGTTCCTTAAAATTGTCTTCTCATTCTCGATTCCTCATTCTTGTTAACTGAAGCATCACTATTATGGTTAGATGGGATCTGAATTTCAAACTTTGTCTTGACTCTCCTTTTGCCTCAAGATCTAAAGATTCATCAAATTATGTCGTTTCCTTCTTATTGTTGTGTCTTAGATCCTCTTAGATCCCCTCCTTTCTCATTGTCAACCCTCAGTTCATGTTTTTATTGTCTTCTTCTCAGAAAGTTAATACAACCTTTTAACAGGGATCTAAGTCTCTTTTTGGATTTCAATTCATCTCATAAAATACTTTCAGATTTATTTTTGTGAAAAAAATTTTTTTCAGTATCACTTCACTGTTTTAACAGTCATCTGTCTCACTCACTAAATATTCATCGAGTAGAACTACATATGACTAAGGAATCCCTTTGTTGGATATGTACCTAAAGAAAATGAAATCAATATCTCATAGAGATATCTGTGCTGCCATGTTTACAGCAGCATTATTCACAGTAGCCAAGGCACGGAAAGAACCTGTGTCTGTTGCTGAAGAATGGATAAAAATGCTGTGATATACACACAGAGAAGAGTATTTTTCAGCCTTAAAAAAGGACATACTGACAACAATGATGAACCTGGAGAACATTATGCTAAGCGAAGTAAGCCAGACCCAGAAAGACAAATGTGGCATGATCTCATTTATATGTGGAATCTTAAAAAGAAAAAAAATCAAATACATAGAAACAGTAGAATAGTGTTTACCAGGAGCAGGGAAGCAAAGAAAATAGGGAGATGTAGTTCAAAGGATAAAACTTGTTGTTATGTACGATGAATAAGTTTAGAGTGCTAATGTGTTGCAGGAGGACTATAAATAATATCGTATTAAAAATTTGTTATGAGAATATATTTTGCATGCTCTTGACACTCACACACACGCATACACACACACACACACAAATTAACTATGGAAGGTGATGTAAAATTTGCTTACTTGTTGTAATCATTTCACTTTGTATATGAAAACATCATGTTATATACCTGAAATATATACAATAAAAATATGTATTGAGTTTGTACTATGTGCTTGGGACTTGCATAAATTCTGGTGTACAAATGTGAAACATGATCTTGTCTTCAAGCAATTCCTAAGCAGGTAACCCATAACTATAATGCAGGGTGATTTGTATAATGATATAAGTATTTTCCTACCTCTAAAGCAGCTGCTTAGCATTCCTTTCCTTTTTATACTACACAATTTCTTGCCATTTTAAAGACCTAGATATAATACCATCTACATTATGGTGTTTTTCCTTGTCTCTTTGATCATATTTCCTTCATTTGAAGTACTATATAATTTATTCTCTGAATCATTTATTTGGAAATTAATCACCCATTAGTTTGTCATTTCTTCCGATATCAATTTTAACTGTAATTTAATGTTTAATATTTTGTCTTGTATTCTCATTTAGGTTGTCCATGTTCCAAGATTAGCGATTAGGTCTTAAGCTTCTTTATAGTCTCCCCTAAACTTTATACTACATTGCTATTAGGTATTCAAATGAAAACATGTTTCAAATGATAAATATTAAGTACATTTTACTGGGTAAGTTAATATCTTCTTTTCTACCCTGATTTAACTCCAATACTGACATAAAATGGTTTCAACTATTTTTATACACAAATTTTTGAACAATAAAGTTTATTTTTAAGTGGGCATTTTCAACCTTCTATCCTATTCAGACTTGTCCTTGCAATTTTTAAGTCCCATCTCTTCTAACAGTTCCCACAAGAATTGTTGTTAAAAATGAAATTCAATGTAGTCTCCTGAGAGATGAAATATGTCCTTCAAAATAATTTCACCACAATACATTTTCTGACTCAGGAGATTTTGATTTTTGTCAACTTGGTCTCAAGGCAAACCTTGAGTATTAATATAAAGAAATAAAACGCAGTGCTAATGATACAGAGACTGCAAATTCCATTAGATAATATTCTCTATTTATGTGGAATAATGAACTAATTCAATATTTTAACATAGTAAAGTATTAAAAATTAAATTACTACAGTGATTGCATCATTTCTGATTGCTGCTATAACAACCACAGACTTAGTGGCTTCAAAGAGCAGAAATTTATGTGTATTTACAGCTTCATAGATCAGAAGTTCAACATGAGTCTCTCAGAGCTAAAATCAAAGCATCTGAAGGCTGCTTTCTTCCTGCAGAATGTAGGGGAGATTTTATTTTCTTGCCTTTTCCAGCTTTTAAAGACCACTGGCATCACTGGCCCCCTCCTCCAGCTTCAAAACCAGCGACGGTGGGGGCCAAGTGAATCCTCCAGTCCCAGTCCAGTTTTGGGATGACTCAGTGCTGGCTGACATCTAGATTGACATTGACATTGTGACACAGGACTCTGAGTCACAGTGTGGGGTATTTTGTTACACAGCAATAGAAAACTAATGCATCATATGATCTACCACTAAGTCTGTGGTTATTTGTTATAACAGCAATAGGAAACTATGTAATCACTGCAATAATTTAAATTTTAAATACTTTAGTATATTAAAATCTTGAATTAGTTCATTATTCCACATAAACATAGAATATTAGCCAATGGAATTTGCCATCCCTGTATCATTATCATTGCATTTTATTTCTTTACACTCAATGTTTGCCTTGAGACCAAACTGACAAAAATCCCCTGAGTCAGAAAATGTATTGTGGTGAAATTATTTTGAAGGACATATTTCATCTCTCAGGAGACTACACAGAATTTCACTTTTGACATGTGTTCTGAGGGTCACTAATTCAATTAGATGCTCTTTTAAACAGTGATTCCTTGTTCTAATAACATTAAGGAGCACTATATACTCTATGCCTACTCTTGGATAATTAAAATATACATTAGTAGGAAATAAACTTTCACACGATTTAACTCAAATGTGAAGTACATTAATTTGACCGTGGGTCACCCCCTGCTACTTCCTCCCCTGCCACCTATTTTCAAGCAGTATCTACTAACAGCCTTTAGGATACCTTTTGCAAAATTTTGGTTTACTCTAATTTTCCTATACTTTTTAAAATAAGAAATTGAGCTGGGCATGGTGGCTCACTCCTGTAATCCCAGCACTTTGGGAGGCCGAGGTGGGTGGATCACCTGAAGTCAGGAGTTCGAGACCAGCCTGACCAACACGATGAAACCCCGTCTCTACTAAAAATACAAAAAATTAGCCGGGCCTGGTGGCAGGTGCCTGTAATCCCAGCTACTCAGGAGGCTGAGGCAGGAGAATCACTTGAACCCGGGAGGCAGAGGTTGCAGTGAGCTGAGATCGTGCCATTGCACTCCAGTGTGGGCAACAGAGTGAGACTCTGTCTCAAAAAAAAAAAAAAAAAAAAAAAAAGAAAAAAAGAAATTGAATGGTAGAGAGATTGGAGCTTTCTCAAAGTCTCTTAATGTGGGCAGCAAAATGAGTTTAGAGCATAACAAAACTAGAACTGAGGCCTCCTGGTTCCTGTGTCCTTTACCTCTGCTGATCAAAGTTTGCTTTAGGGGAATACGTGAGCAGATGGTTAATAGCATCAAGAGGCAAGGCCTGAGATATCATCTCACATCAATCAGAATAGTGATTATTAAAAAGCCATGAAGCAACAAATGCTGGCGAGGTTGTGGAGGAATAGGAACACTTTTACACTGTTGGTGGAATGGAAATTATTTCAACCATTGTGCAAGACAGTGTGATGATTCCTCAAAGATTTAGAACTGGAAATACCATTTGGCCCAGCAATCCCATTACTGGGTATACACCCAAAGGGATATAAATCATTGTGTTACAAAGATACATGCATGCATATGTTCATTGGAGCAATATTCACAATAATGATGATATGGAATCAACCCAAATGCCCATCAATGATAGACTGTATAAAGAAAATGTGGCACATATACACCATGGAATACTATGCAGCCATAAAACGAAACAAGATCATGTCCTTTGCAAGGACATAGATGAAGCTGGAAGCCATTATCCTCAGCAAATTAATGCAGGAACAGAAAACCAAACAGCGCATGTTCTCAATTATAAGTGAGAACAATGAGAACACATGGATACAGGGAGGGGAACAACACACACTGGGGCCTGTTGGGGGAGGATGTGGGGGAGAGAGCATTAGGAAAAAGAGCTAATGCATACTTGGCTTAATACCTAGGTGATGGGTTGATAGGTGCAGCAAACCACCATGGTACACGTTTACTTATGTAATAAACCTGCACATCCTGCACATGTACCCCGGAACTCAAAAAATAAAATAAAATAAAAGAAGAAGCAATGCCTGTTTTTCCCTTCTTGACTCACTTCTCCTGCCCTCCCATTATACCATGACCTGAAGCTCAGCCATCAGAGTGTTTGTAATGGAAGCTTCAGTACAAGTGAAAAAGTCTTTAGGAGGAAAAACACTTTATTCTGTTAGCAATTGCTTGCAATTTAGGATGAATTAAGTATTTACGGTTTTGATAGCTAGGCGTGGTGGCACACACCTGCAATCCCAGCACTTTAGGAGGCTGAGGCGGGTGGGTCATTTGAGGTCAGGAGTTCGAGGCCAGCCTGGCCAACATGGTGAAACTCTGTCTCTACTAAAAATACAATAAAAAAAAAAAAAAAAAATTAGCCAGGCGGTAGTGGTGCATGCCTGTAATCCCAGCTACTCGGGAGGCTGAGGCAGGGGAATTGCTTGAGCCTGGGAGGAGGAGGTTGCAGTGAGCTGAGATCAGGGCAGTGAGCTGAGATCAGGCCAATATGCTCCAGTCTGGGCAACAGAGTAAGACCCTGTCTCAAGAAAAAAAGAAAAAAAGTTATGGAAAAATATGTAATAACTGAGGATCCTAGGTCACTGAAGAGGAGTATAGTGCTTCCCTGGACTCTGTTTTTTTTAGAGGTCCTACTTTTACTTTCTCTGGCCACACCACCCCTGTGGGGTGAGACTTGTGCAGTGGCCAATATACCTTTTCCACCCAGAGCCCACATTTCCCCTTTAGACCATATTTCAGCTACCAGAGAGCCCAGAGTTGCCCTGCTAAAGGGCCTTGCCCCCATTCCTCAGATGCGGGCAAGTATCTTCCCTGGGACCACCCTTCGAAGGCAGACCATGCCACGGCATCCATGCAGTGGACCCAAAGGGTGGCCAAGGGATGGTGGCTGTTTTTGTGGGGTGTACACAATTCCCAGGCCCGTCATAGTATAAGCTGAAGTCGAAGTTCCAAAGAGAAGGTGAATGTCTTGAAAGTGGGGAACTGCTTTTCCTAGAGCCTCAATATTTAGGCACAAAGCACTGAGTCTGCATATTCTGAATTAGAACCTGCCCTGTCAAGTTGTTAGGAAACTGTATTTATCAAGTTAAGTGGATAGAGCATATTTTATTTAGTAGTTTTTAGCTGGATTTATACCTTTCAACTATTTAGACATGTGGTATGTGGGCTTCCGTTTGTGCGCTTGTCCCTGCCTGCCGTGCGGTTTCCCGCTGGGCTGGCAGAGGGTGTGTTTTGTGTGTACACATATGCACACATTTGTTGAAGAGGCACACAGTGATAACAGGAGTGGAGGGGGTGGGGATGTAAGACAAATCAATTTTCCAGCATTACTCTTGGACCTGTCATTCTTTGTCGTCAAAATAAAATCGATTCTTCGGTACATGAGATTAATTTTAGACATTACATCTGGTAAGTATTTATTAGGTAATATCTAGAACAATTTAAAAATATTTGCTGCCTTTACATAGTACATTCATCAGCAGTTAAATTCCTTGATTGAAATTCTCAGTTCAGCTAGATTCCGAGGAACCCAAATATTGACATATTTCAGTTATTGACAATCTCCTTTGTCCCAATTCTTTTAGCCCAGTGTTTATAAAGGGTGATTACAATATCAGCAGCACCAACCACCTGGGAACTTGTTGGAAAACAAAATCTGGACAGTCAGTCCCCAATCCCTAAGCCTAACCTAAAACCCCTAAGGTGGGCAGATTCAGAAGTCCACTTAAGCAGCTCTCCGTGTGATTCTGAAGCTTGGCTGCAGGTAAGGGTTGGGAACCAGCTCCTTGGCCTATACTGACTTGATAAAGTTGATTAGAGGCAAATATGGCTGAAAATTTTTTTTGTTCCTGGTTATATTGGTTCAACAGACCCAAATACACACCACTGGGAAAAACAGCATAATTTTATAATTGAAATACAGAGAGCTTTCACTTTAAGTATTTTTTTTTTTTTTTTTTAGAAGAAATGAGTGCACTATTGTAGTTTAGATATTGCAGCAATTGCAAGATTTTGTCTGCTTGGTGCTTTTGCTAATACTTGCTCTCTTTTGGATTTCCTTATTTTTATATTTACCAGTAGTTTCAAGTCGCGGTTTTGGATATTGTTTTCCAGGTTCAAAACCTGAGATGTGCTTCATTAAGTTTTGAAATGCCGTACAACTGAATCAATAACTTGAAACTGAACTTCAGAGTTGGAAAGTAGCAAAAGAAAAATGCCACTGTTTCTCCACATGTAATTTAACTTCCATAAGGAAAACAAATCTGTTGCTTGGTTTGTTTGTTTTTTTTTTTTTTTACAGTTTCATTAAATTCTCTGATCACAGTATTAGTGAGCAAACCCACTCTGATATTCACTGTAATTGAATAATAATAAAAAAAGGAGTGTTTTTATCTAGTGGCATAAAAAGAAGATGCAAAATAAATTGTACTGATTTCTGGACTTTCAGTGAGGGTTAATACTTATTTACTAATTGATATTTAATATAATTTTACTTTGTATTTGCTTAGAAATAAAGTGAATTGATATAAAACAGAGAGGAAAGCAAGAGAGGATTGAATATAGAAGTGCTCCAGGATCAAAGCTGGTGTGTCATGGGACAACTTTTACAAGTTAGTTATTGGTCATCTTTCTGTCTTTATTAATCCACTGTTTCAATATGAACACTGTAGCCAGTGAGACTGCTTCAAATGAATGTGAAAGAAAGCTGAGCCTCATCTGCTGAAACCTGCGAAGCCTACTTGTAGGCCTTGCTAACCTGTGAAACCACCTCTATTGTTAGCCATCGTTTTTTATTTTTATTTTTTAAAGGACTGATGTATTCAATAGGTAGAATTAGAATATGATTTGCACCTCTTGACTTCTTATTTATAATTCTTCTTCCTCATTTCTGGGGTCTATGTTTTGTCCCTTCAAATGTACATTAAGCTTTTTAAGATCCAGGGTCTTTATTTCATTTGCATTTCTACCAGCACCTAATAGTTTTCTACTCTTAGTGAAAACTAAATAAATTATTTGAAAATAATTAACATTGTAGCTCACTCGAGTAAAGTCAAATTGATAGTGCACCAGTGTTACAAAGGGATATAGAACATACATGGTGAAAAGTGAACATCTCACCTAATTCCAAAGCTTTGTCTTTGGACCTTCATTTTTCTTATTTTATATAAAGGGTTTCTATAATATACGTTAGAATTCTTATTATTAACATTATTTTTAAGTGACAAATAATTGTATACATTTATGGGGTACAATGTGATTTTTGATATATGTATACAATGTGGTTGATTAAATCAAGATAATTAAAATATCCATCATCTCATTCACCCATTGTTTTCTTAGTTATTTGAAATTTTTTCTTAGTTATTTTAAAACTCAAACATTTATATTAAAAATACAGGTTGCCTATGGTTCCATTCAGAGAAAGGAAGTAGCAAGTAAATTCTTGCATTTTTTTACAGAAAAGAAAGAGAAACATAATGTTGCAGGATGAGAAAATTCTAAAAAAGAAAATATGATGGTTGGGGGAATATATATATCAAAAATTTTCTTGATTTTATACTTACAAAATAATTTTCAAGTTTTAATTTTTATTTACTTGAAGATTTTTATGCACATTTGAATATTAATGTGTTTCTTCTCAAAATGAATATTTGAAATTAAAAAATAAGAAAGGATGATGTCTATATCTTTTGCAATCTGCAGTAATTAAAACGAGTCCATACCTCAATTCTACTCATTTTGAGAAAAGTAAATTTCTCAATATTATACATTATATGCCTACACTATGACATTTTATTTTATATTCTTAAAATATGTACTTTAAGAAATGACTATTAAAAGAAAAGAGAAGTAAATACAGCTTCATCAGATTGTATCTTGGGCTTTAGATTTGCAATTGTTTAAAACTCGTAGAAACAAGAATATGATCAAATAGTTAAAACTGAGCAATATGAATGGACGACATTCTACTCACATAGCAACACAACGTACTGAAAAAGGCATATCTTGCATTTCAGTCCAACTATTTTTCAAGTTTGCCGTGAGTATGTATTATTTGTGTACCATGTGCAAAGTGTCTTTCTAGGAGCTATTGCTACAAACGTGAATTTTAAAAAATTAATTTTCCTGCTCCAAAGTAGCTTATAGTAGAGAGAATTAAAAATACAGAGATAATTAAATATAAAGTTATCTATGACCATTTTTCACTAACAGTTTGATACTAACTAACTGTCACTGGGGTGCACTCAGCAAAATTTTTAAATTTTAATATTTAAATATGAAATCTAATTAATGTGTCACGAACAATGGTAACAGAAACTGGTAAGATGAAAAAGTGTTAGTCCCACTTATACTGAGAAGCAGGTTTAATGAATCTGCTCTTGCTAGATATAAAATAATTAGCTAACCTACATTGGGAAGGTCAGGTATTTTGTAATGTCTAATAAATATAGAGGATATATATCTATGATTATAAAATAATACTGCGATTTTGCACCTACAAGGTTAATTTTGTATTACAAAAGTAAATTGAGACCTTGTATGTCTCAACCTTGTATGATTTAATATGCAATCACTGAATCATATTTTTAGCTTGGTCTTCAGCTCATCCTCAGGAGATTCTAAAGAGGGATGTTGGATGTATGTTGATATAGTATCTAGACAGGTAAAGGTAGACTGTGGTGTGTTAGGACCACGAATGTGTTATAAAAGCAAAGTGAAGGTACTGCAATTTGTAGATCACAACACCATTTGTGAACCTCCAGACACCCACATTTAATCCTCACCTATCCTTCTGGGGTAAGATTGTAGTGTGCAGTTTTATTGTGTTTTACAGGTGGGATAAATAACTAGTTTCACGTTGTTTTTGGAGTAGGGAATAAAACAGAGCTCTTTTTACTTCTTACCCTGTAATTTGGCTATTGCTTTCCCTTAACAAGTCATTATATTCTCTTTCGCAAGTGTCTCAGGTTATTTCTTATTTTGAAATCCTGTCTTCTCAGTTAGATTTGGGACTGGGCCGCTTCTTCCATATCGTATAACACTGATCATACAGTAAATGCTTATAGTCCTTGATACATGTTTTAAAAGTTTTTAAAATTTTGTATTTTATAAGAATTGCTGATACTGAATGGAAAAATTAAACATCACAGGAATGCTGATTCACAAGTATCCTCTGACTGCTGGCACATTGAATACTGACTTTGGCTTTGAGGGGCCTGTGCCTTCCTAACACATTTTTTCACTTGCAATAACAAAGTTGCAGTTTTCTGACTTTTACAAATGAAAAGTGCTGTAGAATAAGCAAAAAATGGGTTTTAACTCCTCTGAGAAACTTATTATGTAAATATACATTATTATGATAATAAATAATAATAATCTATTTTCTGAAGCATCATGCCAGTGCAAAAGTCATTTGGGGAGGCAAACATTTGTTAGTTGTATGGAGGTTTCATCAAATCAAGTCTCCATTCCATGATAATAGATACTTAAATGGATTTTTCTATTTCAGGAAGGCACTTCAAAGTTTAGAAGCAAATGCATTGTTAGAAAGATCAGATAATAAAAACGATAATTTTTCAAAAATCTTTATGGCCTGCCAAATTTGTTGCATGAAAAGAGCAGAACATCACAATCCTTTGGAAAATTGAATTTGATTCTTTTTAATTTATTTGTTCATTCCAGTTACAAGTCCAATCACAGGTTTCTCAGACTTGCTGAGCTTGGGCTTTTATTTGACTCAAGGTGTTTTAATTTTGAATGTAGCTTTTATAGTTTTTGCTTTTAGGGAAAAGAAAGTTGCCTGCCCTTTTTTTTTTTGGTAAGAGACTATTATAAAATTCAACTATAAGATTAAAATAGAATCAGTGGTTCTCATAGTTGGGAGATATTTGTGATGCCTTATTCATCTCTGTTAATAAAGAATTTCAAAGTTATGTTAATGAGCTGCACCTGAAGGAACTAGGGGATTCTTGAAAAGCTGGAACTAAAGGAGGATGCAAAGACTGTAATATAGTTGAAAATTATAACATGGAAGAGGACATAGTCTTGTTCAATTTTGAGCCAGAAGGTAGAAATGAAAAATTTAGGTGTAAGTTATGGGAGAGTGCTTTTTAATTCAACTTAAGGAAGGGGTTCCTAGTAATGATCCTAAATACAGAAAGTATTCATACTTCCCTGAGGAATACTATAGAAAGGATTCCTGAATCCTGTTGAGGACTTGAACCCGTAGGTCCTATAAACCCCTCAACTCTTAACATTTTGGCAGTTCCATTAGAATCTGTTTTTACTGCAAAATCCGAAATACAAAACTCAAGTAGTTCTCAAATGGATGCCTGCCTCCTAATTTTCCAAGTTTATTGATTAAAATACCACTTTTCCCAATTCCAAGTATCAAAACGTTCATCTTTTTCATATTTATTTCTCCTAAAATCTCTCATAACTCACCAGTCACCTAAGCCTACCGGTTCTTGTTTCTCAGTGTCACTCTTAATTATTATGTTATTTGTTCTCATCTGTCCAGTCAAGGCCCTCATCAATTTAGACCTGTATTGCCACAACTTCTTAACATGTCTTTCTAATATTTGCATATATAGTCCTTAATCTGTAATTTCCTTTCGTATACTTTTATGTCACTCTCATTAAGAATATAACACTTAATCCTTTCAATGCGTTCAGATTTTCTCAATCCAGTATTTAAAATCTTTCTTAATGTGGCCCCAACTTATCAATATTTTCTCTTACTGCTTCCAAATGTCAGCCAGTTTGTTCCTTTTGACTCCCCTTAACCCAACACACAAGCTATAGGTACAAGTATAGGCAAAATCTTACAATCTCTTGTGTCCCTCCAAGAATGTTTCTTAGACCTAACTTATCCCACAATAACCTTTCTTTTATTTTGAAATTAACTTAAAACCCACCATGTGATTTATGTCAAAAGAATATCCACTTTTTAAAATAGCTGTCCACTAGTTTGTTTACATGTGTACGTAAAAGTTACAAACATCACTTTCCTATTTTAAAATCCATGACTCTATATTTCATTTTATAATTTTCCATTGAATCTAAAGCAGTGTATACCATGAACATATATTAAACACACATCAAATTCCTATCAAATGACGAAATAAAAAATTATAAGTAGTATATGTTAAATGGAGAAATGGATCAAAGTGACTTCTCAGGGAAAGACCTCTAAGATATCTGTGGGTAGATGTGTTTATACTGATTCTCTTAGAATTGGAAATAGTTGTGAGTGCCAATAGAGTCAGCCCTGATTTAACACATGTCTTTTCTCTTGGTCCATTTTGATGAGCAGTATGCCATGGGCTATTAGCCCCCAAAACATTTTGCGTTAAATAAGATATCTCACTGCACATAATTCTCATTTTGCAGTTAGAGCTTTAGGCTTTATTACATCTGAAATACCATGGAACACATAATCTTGACTTTGATTTTTTACAATGTATTCAGGACGAACAGAGATTTTAGTGAATTTGATTCATATCATCAGTTCATTTATTAGAAGATATAATGACAGAACCATAAACCTGTCACCCGAGGTGGCACTAATGAACTACTTTTGTGAGCTCCCTAAGAAATAAGGGTAATATTTGAATTGAAATGGACATGGTTCTTTATTTCTAGAGGTGCAAAAATTGTACTTGTAGGTGTGAGATCCTGTCCTTGCCTGTGATTGATGTGTTTTTTTGATGAAAGAATGCCATTCTGCTGAAATTCCCAGAATTTTTATTTTAGTCTTATCCTCATCTCAATCTTAATTTCCTATACTTATTGGACGTTTCAGGTGTTCTCTTTCCTTTAAAGTAACGAGAGAAAGATAAATAGCAAATATAAATATGATTTATCTATAGAACTTTTTGTTTTTAATGTCTTAGCCTTAAAGGAATCTATCACAGAACTACTAGTCCCAGGAATGTCTGTCTACACAACATTAAATAATTAGCAGTTCACCAACATAATACCACCACCAACATCACAAATCATATAATTGAGAGTCTGCAGTAGAAGCAGACATTAGTAATTATAGCAAAGGTTATTTAATTACAGATGAAATAAGTGCTATGAACAAAATGAGTACATAACAGAGACCTGATCAGTCTGGAAGGGACAGGAGAGTTAGGGGAGGAGCAGGGCCAGGGAAGCTTCTCTGAAGAAGTGACATTCAAAGAGACAGGAAGTGTGAGTAGAAGAAAGGAGTGGGTTAGGTGAAGATCGGGGACTGAGTGGGGATGGGGCTTTTAAGCGAAGGAAACAACTTGTTTAGTGGCAAGAAGTTACTTAGCTCTTCAGAGTAATGAAGGAGTAATCATGTGCCTTGAACATAATGAGAAAAGAAAGGAGGATATGTGAGGCTGGATGAAAAAGTGAATAGAGGCCATATCACACAAAAAATGTTGTTAGTAAACATAAGGAGTTTGAATTTTATTCTAAGAGAGTGGGAAGCCCTACTCTAATGACATGATCCATTTTAAAGATTACTCTGATTTTTGAAAGGAAAAAGACCGGAAGCAAGAGATTAGCTAGGAAGTTTTAGCAATACTTTCAGAGAGAGAGAGAGATGAAGGTACTTGAGTCAGGAGAGAAGGGGATGGATTTGAGATGGATCAGAGAGGTAGAACATGGCGATTGCTGTTAAGTAGAGGATAAGAGAGAAGAGCTGTCCTTCAAGATTTATGGTAGAAACAACTTGTTGAATGGTACTGTCATTTACTGAATGGGAAATGGTAGAAAAGAAACAGGTTTTTGAGTTTAGTTTAGGCCAGGTTGGGTCCTGAGTTGCCTAAGGTGGGGCTGGGAGGAATGCAGTTGGATAGTCAATGGATAACTGAGACAGCAATACTGAACAGGACACAGAATTTGAGCCACTTTTGTTCCTAATTCTCTCCAAATGAGAGCAGTTTCAGCATACTTTTGTACACCAAAACTAAACAGACAAAAAATAAAAAGTACCCCCGCACAAATTCAGTTTCAGAAATGTTGATGAATAATATGCATTTATTAGCAAGGTTTTGGGAGGCAAGAAAGGATGTTCATGGCATAGCAAAGCTTCTCATTTAGCTCCCTTGAAATATTTTAGCTCTTTCCCAAGGGCTCTTTCTCAACAGCAGCTGCTTCATCTCTTACCCTCTTTTTCTACAATCCTCAACTTCACCCTTACCACTGCCTCACCCCCATCTTCCACAATAAATCTTTATTTCTGTAAGTTTAGCTTTCCCTTATTTCCTGTCATCAATAGAGTCACCACTCACCTTCTCATCAAAACAAAGATCCAGTTCAGAAGCTACCTGCCAAAGAATGGTGAAGTTTGAAAGGACAGGGAAGACTGTAAAGAGTAAACAAATACTTTCCTGCAAAATAAACATGTTAATTACATATTCAGGATAATGTAAGCTATGAGTGGAATTTCAACTTGAAAAATTTACTACTGGAGAGAGAGATATTAAAGGAGCTATTGTCTAGCAACTTGAAAGGGAGGAGGAAATCCAAAAGACTAGAGGTTCCCTAAACAAAGGAAAAAGAGATTTACAAAGAATGTAATGATCAATTTATCAAATCTGTCAAGAGGTAATTTGCATATTTAAAAATACAAATGAGGCTGAGCATGCTGGCTCATGCCTATGATCCCAGCACCTTAGAAGGCCAAGATGGGTGGATCACCTGAGGTCAGGAGTTTGAGACCAGCCTGGACAACATGGTGCAACCCTATCTCTACAAACAATACGAAAATTAGCTGGGTGTGGTGGTGGGCGCCTGTAATCCCACCTACTTGGGAGGCTAAGGCGGCAGAATCACTTGGACCCTGGAGTCAGAGGTTGCAGTGAGCCGAGATGGTGCCACTGTACTCCAGCCTGGGTGACAGAGCAACACTCCATCTCAAAAAATCAAAACAAAACATAAAAACAAAAATACTACAAATGATAACATTTTACTTTATAAAAAATCTGCTATATATACTTTCAGAAAACAGAGAAATTGACAGGCCCGAATTTGTGCCCCAAATCTTGCTATGAATTTCTTTTGTCTAAACATGGCAACATTATTAAGTTTTTTTAAATTTAATGTTTAAACTTAATGTTTAATTAAATTTAAAAATGTTTGTGGGTACATAACAGGAGTGTATATTTATGGGTTACATGAGTTTTTTGTGTGTACATAATAGGTGTATGTATGTATGGGATACATGTGCTATTTTGGTACACTCATACAATATGTAATAATCACACTCGGGTAAATGGGATATCCATCATCTCAAGCATTTATCCTTTCTTTGTGTTATAAACAATCCAATTATATCTTTTAGTTATTTTAAAATGTACAATAACATTGTTGACTGTAGTCATGCTGTTGTGCTATCAAATATGAGATCTTATTCATTCTATATAGCTATATTTCTGTACCTATTAACCATCCCTTCTGTCCCCCCACCCAATAGCCCTTCCTAGCCTCTGGTAGTCATTATTTTACTCTCTATCTCCATGAGTTCAATCGTTTAAATTTTAGCTCCCACAAGTAAGTAGGAACATATAAAGTTTGTCTTTTGGTATGTGGCTTGTTTCACTTAACATAATGTCCTCCAAGTCCATCTATGTTGTTACAAATTATGGTATCTCATTCATTTTTTATGGCTGAATAGCAGTCCATTGTGTATATATATCACATTTTCTTTATTCATTTATCTGTTGATCCATTCAATTTAAGTTGCTTCCAAATCTTGGCTATTGTGAATAGTGCTGCAATAAACATGGGAGTGCAGATATCTCTTCAACATACTGATTTCCTTTCTTTTGGGTATATACCTAGGAGTGGGATTGCTAGATCATATGGTAGTAGTGCCATTTTTAGTTTTCTGAGGACCTCCAAACTCTTTTTCCTACTGGTTGTACTAATTTACATTCCCATCAACAGTGTACAAGGGTTCCTTTTTTTTAACATGCTTGTCAGCATTTGTTATTGCCTGTCTTTCTGATAAAAACCATTTTAACTGGGGTGAGATGTTACCTTATTGCAGTTTTGATTTCTATTTCTCTGATGATCAGTGATGTTGAGCACCTTTTTATATACCTGCTTGCCATTCATGTCTTCTTTTGAGAAATGTCTATTCATATCTTTTGCCTATTTTTAAAATCATATTATTAGATTTTTTCATATAGAGTTGTTTGAGTTCCTTATATATTCTAGTTATTAATTCCCTGTCAGATGGATAGTTTGCAAACATCTTCTCCCATCTGTGGGTTGTTTCTTCACTTTGCTGATAGTTTTCTTTGCTTTGCTGCAGCTTTTAAACTTGATGTGATTGCATTCGTCCATTTTTGCTTTAGTTGCCTGTGCTTGTAGAATATTACTCAAGCAATCTTTGCCCAGACCAATGTCCTGGAGAGTTTCCCCAATGTTTTCTTTTGGTACTTTCATAGTTTGAGGTCTTAGGTTTAAGTCTTTAACCCGTTTCGATTTGATTGTTGTATATGGTGAGAGATAGGGTTCTAGTTTCATTCTTCTGCATATGGATATCTAGTTTTTCTAGCACCATTTATTGAAAAGACTGTCTTTTCCTCATGTATACTCTTGGTAACTTTGTCAAAAGTGGGTTCAATCATTTGTATAGATTTTTTTATGGGTTTCCTGTTCTGTCCCACTGGTCTATGTGCCTGTTTCTTTATGCCAGTACCATGCTGTTTTGGTTACTATAGTTTTGTAGTATAATTTGAAGTCAAATAATGTGATTCCTCTACTTTTGTTCTTTTTGTTCAAGATAGTGTTGGCTATTCTTGGTCTTTTGTGCACTCACGTAAATGTTAAAATTGTTTTTTCTATTCCTATGAATAATATCATTGATATTTTAATAGGGATTGCATTGAATCTATAGATTGTTTCAGGTAGTGTGGACATTTTAACAATATTGATTCTTCCAATCCATGAACATGATATAGCTTTCCTTTTCTCATGTGTCCTCTTCAATTTATTTCATCAATGTTTTATAATTTTTATTTTAGAGATCTTTCACTTTGGTTGTTAATTTCTAGGTGTTTTATTTTATTTGTAGCTATTGCAAATGGGATTACTTTCTTGATTTCTTTTTCAGACTGTCTGCTATTGGCATATAGAAATGCTACTAATTTTTGTATGCTGATTTTGTATCCTGCAGCTTTACTGAATTTTTTCATCAGTTCTAATAGTTTTTTTGGTGAAGTCTTAGTTTTTCCAAACATAAGATCATATTATTTGCAAACAAGGATAATTTGACCTCTTCTATTCGAATTTGCATGCTCTTCATTTATTTTTTTGTCTGACTGCTCTAGCTGAAATTCCAGTACTATGTTGAATAACAGTGGTGAAAGTGGGCATCCTTGTGATGTTCCAGATCTTAGAAGAATGACTATAGTTTTTCCCCATTTAGTATGATACTAGCTGTGAGTCTGTCATATATTTCTTTTCTTGTGTTGAGGTATGTTTCTTCTACATCCAGTTTATCCAGGTTTTTTTTTTTTAAATCATGGCAGAATGTTAAATTTCATCAAAGCCTTTTTCATAATCAATTAAAGTGATCATATAATTTTGTCCTTCATTTTGTGGATATGGTGTATCACATTGATTGATTTGAGTATGTTGAACCATCCTTGCATCCTTGGGATAAATCCCACTTGGTCATGATGAATATTCTTTTTAATTTGTTGTTGAATTCTGTTTGCTAATATTTTTTGTTGAGGATTTTTGCACAATGTTCATCAGTGACATTGGCCTGTAGTTGCCTTTTTTGATGTGTCTCTGTCTGGTTTTGGTATCAGGGTAACACTGGCTTCAAGGGACGAGTTTGAAGTATTCCCTCCTCCTCTATTTTTTGGAGTAGTTTGAGTAGGATTGGTATTAATTCTTCCTTAAATGTTTGGGTAAAATTCAGCAGTAAAGCCATCTGATCCTGGGTGTTTCTTTGCCGTGAGACTTTTTATTACGACTTTGATCTTGTTACTTGTTTTTGGTCTCATCAGGTTTTGAATTTCTTTATGGTTCAATCTTGGTAGGCTCTGTGTGTCTAGGAATTAGTCCATTTTTCTTCTAGATTTTCCAATTTATTGCCATATAATTGCTCAGTGTAGCCTCCAGTGAGCCTTTGAATTTCTGTGGTATCAGTTGTAATGTCTTCTTTTTCATCTCTGATTTTATTTATTTGGATCTTCTCTCTTTTTTTCTTAGTCCGGCTAAAGATTTGTCAATTTTGTTTATCTTTTCAAAAAATAACTTCTTATTTTGTTGATCTTTTGTATTGTTTTCTTCCTTTCAACTCTTTCTGCTCTGATCTTATTTCTTTTCTTCTACTAATTTTAGGCTTGATTTGCTTGCTTTTCTAGTTCTTTAAAATTCATCAAGTTGTTTATTTGAAGTTTTTTGACTTTTTAAAAAGTAGGTGCTTGATATGGTTTGGCTGTGTTCTTACCCAAATCTCATCTTGAGTTGTAGCTCCCATGATTCCCACGTGTTGTGGGGGGGACCCAGTGGGAGATAACTGAATGATTGGTGCAGTTTCACCCATACTGTTCTTGCGCTAGTGAATAAGTCTCACAAGATCTTGTGGTTTCATAGGCATTTCCCTTTTCACTTGGCTCTCATTCTTTCTTGCCTGCCACCATGTAATATGTGCCTTCCACCATGACTGTGAGGCCTCCCCAGCCATGTGAACTGTGAGTCCATTAAAACTCTTTTGCTTTATAAATTACTCACTCTTTGGTGTGTCTTTATCAGCAGCATGAAAATGGACTAATACGGTAAATTGGTATTGGGAGTAGGATGCTTCTGAAAAGATACCCCAAAATGTGGAAGCAACTTTGGAACTGGGTAACAGGCAGAGGTTGGAACAGTTTGGAGGACTCAGAGGAAGACAGGAAAATGTGGGAAAATTTGGAACTCCCTAGAGATTTGTTGAATAGCTTTGACCAAAATGCTGATAATGATAGGGATAATGAAATCCAGGCTGAGATGGTCTCAGATGGAGATGAGGAACTTCTTGGGAACTGGAGTAAAGGTGACTCTTGTTATATTTTAGCAAAGAGAATGGCAGCATTTTGCCCCTGCCCTGGAGATTTGTGGAACTTTGAACTCAAAAGAGATAATTTAGGGTGTCTGGTGGAAGAAATTTTCAAAGCAACAAAGCATTCAAGAGGTGACTTGGATGCTATTAAAGGCATTCAGTTTTAAAAGGGAAACAGAGCATAAAAGTTCAGAGAATTTGCAGCCTGACATTGCAATAGAAAAGAAATACCCATTTTCTGAGGAGAAATTCAAGCTAGAGGCAGAAATTTGCATAAGCAATGAGAAGCCAAATGTGAATCACCAAGACCATGGGGAAAATGTCTCCAGGACACTTCAGAGAACTTTGCAGCAGCCTCTCTCATCACACGGTGATGAGAGGCCTAGGAGAAAAGAAAGGTTTTGTGGGCTGGGCCAAGGGTCCCTTCGCTGTGTGCAGTCTAGGGACTTGGTACCCTGTGGCCCAGCTGCTCCAGCCATGACTAAAAATGTCCAAGGTACAGCTTGGGCCATGGCTTCACAGGGTGCAAACCCCAAGCCTTAGCAGCTTTCATGTGGTGTTGAGTCTGCGGGGGCACAGAAGTCAAGAACTGAGGTTTGGGAACCTCTGCCTAGATTTCAGAGGATGTATGAAAATACCTGGTCCAGGCAGAAATTTGCTGCAGGGGTGGGCCGCTCATGGAGAATCTCTGCTAGAGCAGTGTGGAAGGGAAATGAGGGGTCAGAGCCCCCACACAGAGTCCCCATTGGGCACTGCCTAGCAGGACTGTGAGAAAAGGGCCACTGTACTCCAGACCCTAGGATGGTAGATCCACTGACAGCTTGTACCATGCACCTGGAGAACCTGCGGACAACACCAGCCCATGAAAGCATCTGGGAACGAGGTTGTACCCTGCAAAGCCACAGGGGTAGATCTGCCTAAGACCATGGGAACCCATCTCTTACATCAGCGTGACCTGGATATGAGACATGGAGTCAAAGGAGGTTATTTTGGAGCTTTAAGATTTGACTACCCCACTAGATTTCAGACTTGCGTGTGATCTGTAGCCCCTTTATTTTGTTCAGTTTCTCCCATTTGGAAGGGCTATATTTATCCAATGCCTGTATCCCCATTTTATCTAGGAAGTAACTAACTTGCTTTTGATTTTACTGGCTCATATATGGAAGGGACTTGCCTTGTCTTATATGAGACTTCAGACTGTGGACTTTTGAGTTAATGCTGAAATGAGTTTAGCCTTTGGGAGGCTTTTGGGAAGGCATGATTGGTTTTGAAATGTGAGGACATGAGATTTGGGAGGGGCCAGGTAGGATGATATGGTTTGGCTGTGTTCCCAGCCAAATCTCATCTTAAATTGTAGCTCCCATGATTCCCACGTGTTATGGGAGGGACCCAGTGGAAGATAATGGAATCATGGGCACAGTTTCCCCCATATTGTTCTTGTGGTAGTGAATAAGTCTCATGAAATTTGACGGTTTTATACGTCATTTCCCTTTTCACTTGACTCTCATTCTCTCTTTACTGCTGCCATGTAAGATGTGTCTTCCACCATGATTGTGAGGCCTCCCCAGCCACATGGAACTGAGTCCATTAAACCTCTTCTTTATAAATTACCCAGTCTCAGGTGTGTCTTTATGAGCAGTGTTAAAACAGACTAATACAGTGCTTATAGGTGTAAACTTCCCTCTGAGTACTGCTTTTGGTGTATCCGATAGGTTTTGGTATGTTGTGTTTCCATTATCTTTTGTTTCAAAAAATTGTTCAATTTCCTTCTTTTTTCTTCATTGACCCACTGGTCCTTAAGAAGCATATTGTTGGCCGGGCGTGGTGGCTCAAGCCTGTAATCCCAGCACTTTGGGAGGCCGAGGCGGGCGGATCACAAGGTCAGGAGATCGAGACCATCCTGGCTAACACGGTGAAACCCCGTCTCTACTAAAAACACAAAAAACTAGCCGGGCGAGATGGTGGGCGCCTGTAGTCCCAGCTACTTGGGAGGCTGAGGCAAGAGAATGGCGTAAACCCAGGAGGCGGAGCTTGCAGTGAGCCGAGATCGCGCCACTGCACTCCAGCCTGGGGGACAGAGCAAGACTCCGTCTCAAAAAAAAAAAAAAAAAAAAAGCATATTGTTTAATTTCCATGTATTTGTATAGTTTCCAAAATTCCTCTTGTTATTGATTTCTAGTTTTATTTCACTGTGGTCAGAGAAGATACTTCATGTAATTTCTATTTTTTGAATGTTTCAAGAGTTGTTTTGTGACCTAACATATGGTCTATCTTTGAAACTGATCCACATACTGAGGAGAAGAAAGTGTATTCTGTACTCATTGCATGATATCTGTTAGGTCCATTTGGTCCGTGGTGCAGATTAAGTCTGATGTTTCTTGTTGATTTTTTGTCTGAATGATCTGTCCAAGGCTGAAAGTGGAGTGTTGAGGTCTCTAGCTGTTATTTTATTGGGGTCTATCTCTCTTTTTAGCTCTAATAATATTTGCTGTATATATTTAGCAAATATTATTTGTATAATAATATTTAGCAAATTATGTATAATAATATAATAGCAAATTATGTAGTGACCTTCTTTGTCTCTTTTTACAGTTTTTGTCTTGAAGTCTATTTTGTCTTAGCTACTCCTGCTCTTAATAGGTTTCCATTTGCATGGCCTATATTTTTTCATCCCTTTTATTAGTCTATGTGTGTCTTTATGGGGTGAAGTGTTTGTTATAGGTGACTGATATTGGGTGTTTTTTGTTAATCCATTCAGCCATTCCATATCTTTTGATTGAAGAACTTAGTCCATTTGCATTCAATGTTATTATTGATAAGTAAGGACTTACTCCTGCCATTTCGTTATTTATTTTTTGGTTGTTTTGTGGTCTTATCTTTTTTTTTTCCTTCCTTCTTGTCTTCCTTTTCATGAAGGTAATTTTCACTGGTGACGTGTTTTAATGCCTTGCTTCTTAGTTTTTGTGTATTTGTGCATGTTTTCTGATTTAAGGTTACCATGAGGACTGCAGATAATATCTTATACTCCCATTAATTTAAACTGATGGCAATTCAACACTGATTGCACAAACAAGCAAAGAAAACTAATGAAGACTCCATATTTTAACTTCATCCTCCCACATTTTAATGTTTTGTTGTTTGTATTTATATCTTATTGTATTGTCTATGTATGTCTTGAAAAGTTGTTGTAATTTTTTTCGAATTGGTTCATCTTTTAGTCTGTCTACTTAAGATATAAGTAGTTTATATATTCACAATTACAGTATTATAGTATTCTGGGTTTTGTTGTGTACTTACTATTGCCAGGGAGTTTTGTACCCTCAGATGATATTTGTATTGCTCTTTAACACCATTTGCTTTCAGATTGAAGTATTTCCTTTAGCATTGTTTATAGGACAGGTCTGGTGTTGATGAAATCTCCCAGCTTTTGTTTATCTGGGAAAACATTTTTCCTTCATAAAACATTATTTTTACTTTTTAATTTTTTTCTCCACATAGAAGGGGTTGGTGATATGAATAATTTTAGTTCTGTATTTCCTAGTAATTCTGAGATAAAAGGACGTAGTTGAACTTTAAATGTTTTAAATTAAAAGGTGGTCCAATAACAAGACTGAATTACTAAATAGAAAGCTATGTTTGTCTTTTGTGAATGGCAAGAGTCCAGGTCTTGGTAGGGAACATACGATTCTAAAAGGAGGTCATGATTTTGAGTAGAAAGGCAAAGCAAGTTTGATACAACTCTTTCAAATGATTTTAGATTCTGGAAAAGGAAAAATGGGCAATTAGTTATTCTTTGTGTTAAAGTTAGTATTCACCATGCTGTTTTGTTTTGCTTTATAAAGTTTCCTTGAATCACCAACCTGGCTTGCCAAACTTTTTTTTTTTTTTTTTAACTTTCTGCTCTCAGTTATCCAAGAGGAAAACATTGATGGATAAAGTATATTCTTCATCTTGATATCTCTTCAAGAACACAGAAAATTGTCTCTTACCTTCCTCATTCCACTTCCAAATCTTATCACCGGAAATTTATGGCAGTTGTCATGGAGGAAAAAGGAAAACCCAAATAGGCCATAATGATGACTTGGGGCAGACTTGGGAATGTGGATGTGCCCCTGGAAGTTTTATCAAGCACCACAATTTTGACTAAGTTGGATCTAGCTCCAATAGAAAACTAGAAACAATAAAATATAACCCCCACATATCTTTAAAGAGATGCAAACAATCTTTGCTCCAAGCAGTAATTCAATCTAGGCAGGTAGCATTTGCTTTGCTACATCTTATGAGCTTGGTAGGGTGATTAGACATTTTAATTCCTTCTCTGCTGAATGTTTAAGTTCATTGCCTGTTCACTAACATTTCCTTTTAGATTACTGCTGGCCTGCTTGGGGTTCAAGATCAGAATTGTAATTTGAGGATTATGAGAATAAGGCTGATCAATGTTATTTTTCAGATTCTTTTCTGGTTATCTTTCTTGAGCTTCTCTCAGACAGGGCCAAGGAAGGGAATGAGATATTTTGCTGTTTAGGTGAAACAAAGAAAGGAGGGAAAGTGAGATGAATGGAAGAATACATCTAGATGTAGTCTGTCCCTTTCACTGCTACTATTTTCCCTTTCAAAGAAAGATTGTGTAAATCAAGCTTCCTTTTGCCAATAAAATTATGATAGTTTGCCACATGCTGCGCATCATGCTTTATCATGATAAAGAAACAGGTAGTTTTAAATGAAAGCATTTGATGATTTGTCAGGCCTTTGGCAGTTGATCAGCCACATTGTGAAAGGACAGTAATATCGCTGCTATGCTGAGGCTGCTTAAAGAATATGAAATGTGGATCATGGCACTGAGGTAGTTGACGGTAAATCAGATTTGATTTCCCCTCTGAGAGCACAAAATGAACCTTGTCGTTATCAGGAAGAGAAATGAAATCTTTAAATATTTCTCAATGTTTTGTCATCTCTGCCTGTCGGCATGATTTAACATAAAATTTCCCCAAAGTAGGAAGTGCAGGTATTATTTCACTTCATTTCAAAGATAAACTTCACAGTTTTCCCCTATAAATTACTTGAAAAGCCCCCAATTTGCAATTGTGGAGGTAACTTAAGATCAATTGCATTTTAAAATAAAATAGTATTAGTAAAAAATGTGCTTTGTGTTTTGTCCCCTGCCAATAGCCTGGCAGTCCGTAACCACAGTGATATCCTAGTGTTTATGGGAAAATATCAGAAGGGCCAAGAGAAGTTGCTTATAAATGGTTTAACTGTGCTGCCAAAACCGTTTGTTTATTGAACTTTTGACTGCACATTTCTTATATGACCTGTGGTCACCTATTTTCAAGTGTTAAACTCCTGTTTTGTTTTTTACCTTTCCCCCTTATTCTACTTATTTAATGGTAATAAGACTTTGCAGACAGTTGCAAAATTTCTATGACCCCAACATCTAAAATGCAATTTTAAAGAAAAAATACTTTTTTCTTTTTATTATTAGCATATGAATAATGCATGCTCACTGCAGAAAAAAAATAAAGATATCAACAACAAACATCGCCCATGACCCAGAGAGAACCACTGTTAACATTCTTGTTTACGTTCCTGTGAACTTAATACACGAATATATTTTATTTAACATTGGATCATTCATTCTCAATTATGGGGTATTAGAGAACGAAGCCTTGCAAATTTCTGTTTTTTGGTCTCAGGGTTAAAATCTGAATATTCAAATTAGTTTATTTGCAAGCTCTGTTCAGTATTTTACTGCAAGGGTGGAATATCTTTTTTTTTTTTTTTTTTTTCATTTCCACTAAAGAAAGAATAAGATATATAAACTGCCAAGTGTAACCTAAGGTATTTGGGTTATGTCTGAAGAAAATTTGCTTGATATTATTATTAGTTACTGGAACAAATATGTTATTGATCATGAATACTTCCGCACTTCCAGCATCGAGCCAGGCAGCAATTATCCTATTTGTTGACTGGATGACTGACTTGACTAAATGATAAGCAGAAGAGGCTTTTCCTAAATCCCTACTTAGTGTGGGACAGGCTGACGCAAATAAATAAACTTCTCAATGAATTGCAGCCCACGACAATGTTGTAGATAAAGAATTAAAAAATTATAGATAGCAGAATAGTAAATTCTGAGAAAGGCTAAAATTAATTAATGCTTTATTTCTCCTCCGTGTTTTTCGGTCTTCCATAGACTCTGTTTGGAAAGAAGCAGATGTTGAAATCCTTATAGAAAGTTTGAGTTCAGGCTGACTGAGATATCCCAGAATGCCACATGCATTAATATTTCCCCTCATACTAATGTAGTAAATTAGATTCTATTATTATGTCCACATTACAATTAGAGTAACAGAGTGAGGTTTGTTGGTTCAATAGTTAGCATCTACTATGTTTAGGAAATGCACTGAATACTGGGATATGGCAGTGATTTCATGGAAGAAAATCCTAGCCCCCTTGGAGTTTGTATTCTAGTAGGGGAGGTAGACAACCAATGAGATGAATAGATATATTAAGTGCAAGAAGGTAGTGAGTATTATGGTGAAAAATAAAGAGGAAAGGGCTATAGAGAGTGTTCTGATATAAGATTTGACAGGTCTCAAATCTAGGTATTCTGTCTTCAAACCCTCTGCTACTCTGATTACAGTAAGATACAAAGAACCAGAGATTTTCATCTGAAGATACTGCCTGAGATGGATTCATAGGAAAGAATAATTTCTGTGGTTCATGAATTACTCTTAAGATAAGCAATAAATCTGAATAAGTGTCCCGGAAAGAAGAAGGGCTGCAGTATCATCACAAATAAGGAAGCTAGAGGAGTTGTTTTCAAACAAATAAAAGCAAGCACTGCTATTTGGCCCCTGTTGAAAGGCCAGAGTTAGAATCAGTCAGCGTTGGATTCCTGTTTACTTCTAGCATTGTGTCAACAAGCCTGTGGAGTACTCAAAACACCAAAGACCAGCAGATGTTTCTGACATATTTACTTTGTCGAAAAGTCAACATGTATTATTTTTCATCTTGTGAATGTGTCCTCACCTTCTGCACTCTGCCCTAGTTTTCCCTCATATCAACCTTTCCTCAAATCCTCCCTTCTAATTTAGCCAAGCTTGGAAGAAATTTTCTTGTGGAGAATGTGTCTTGGGTAGAGTGCACTGAACACTGAACGGATCACAGTAAAACTGCTAATTCTTTATCTATATGAGTTACCGCAATTTTCAGAGAAAAAGCGTTTTAGAAATATTGGGGTGAAGAAGGAATGTTACTAGAATACAGAACCAGAAGATGATCTTGTCTGAAGTAGTTCATCTCTAAGTGTTTCAGTCAGTGTTCAGCCCAAGAAGCAGAACTAGTAGAATGGATAGATAGACAGATAGATGGATGATAGATAGGTTGTAGATAGCTAGAAAGCTAGATGGAATGGAAGAAAAGAAAGGGAGGGAGTAAAGAAGGGAGGAAGAGAGATTTATTACAAGGAATTGACTTACTGGACTGTGGGAGCTGGTTAAGTGAGTCTGAAATCCACTGGGCAGGCAATAAGGAAAGGAAGCTCATGGGTAAGCTCCAACATATGGGGCATGAGTGGGAGCTACTCTCCATAGGCAGAATTTCTTCTCTTTCTGTGCAACATCAGCCGTGCTTTTAAGTTTTTCTAGCTCATTCAATCATGCTCATTTAGATTACCATGGATAATCTACCACACTCAAAGTCAACTGGCTAGGAGCTTTAATTACAGATGCAAGGTTCCTTCGTAGCAACACCTAGGATGGTGTTTGATCAAATAACTGGACACTGTAGCCTAGGTAAGTTGACACATCAAAAACAAAACAAAAACAGATGAGTCACCTTGTAAATCTGATTTTTGAGAATCTTAATTGGGATATGTATTGCAAAGCCCTGAAATATGTAACTTTCCCTTTAAGGCTTCTAACTTAAAAAAAAAATTTTTTTTTTGTTTCAATGTGAAAAGTACACTTTTGTCTTTTCAGCTGTCAATATTTGTCAAAACCAGGAGAAATGTATTTTTAAATGTGATGATTAATGAATCAGTGCAGTGTTTCTGCTATGTCTTTCAAATTCATTTCATATTAAAAATAAAGCAAGATGAAACAGATTATCTGTTAGTCAAATGCAGAGTTTTTTGCCCACTGAAGAACAAACTACATTCCTTCCCTCGTTTTTGCAAGCAAATTCCAACTTGTTTACTTTTGGTGGCAGGGGTTAGATATTGTATCCAGCCCCAGTGGACATGATCAGTTAAAACCAGTCATGGAGATCTTTTTGCTAGTAACTGGGCCAGGAATGGTCATGTAACCCAGTTTTGGCCAAGGGAATATAAATGGAGATCAAATGGAAGCTTTTCAGAAGGATTTAGCATCCCTATGAGAGAGGCACAAAAGAATGAAGCTCTTTTGGTCCTGCCCTCTTCCTGCTTGGGAAGACTTTGGAATGATACTGTAATGCTTGAAGTTCTGGAGACAACACGTGATCATAAAAGGATACATTATTGGCACTTTGTGGATAGCAGAGCAAAAGGGAAGAGCCATATTCTGATAATACCCTGGAGCTACTGAACTAACCTGCATATTCCACCATCAGACTTTACAAGTATGGACCATACTATAGTGCCAGAAAATAAGGAAATGCTCAAAAAACTCTACAATGGTAGAGGTATGTCAAAGAGACACAGAAGCCAACTGAAAAAACTGTCAATAGCTAAAACTGAAAAAAAATTGGAGCAATAAAACAAATGAGACAATATTGGGTTATAATCCTAAATATTCATGAATATCCATGAGCCCATGCTGATGTAAATGACTAAATAAATAAACAAATGGGGGAAGATAACCAAATTTCTTCTACAGAAGAATTTCAAAGAATTTATGTAGCTGCTCCAGCCCCAAGGAAGTGGAGGATAACTCCTACTCCTTAAGTTTGGCTGTGCACACAGTAGCCTCTTTCCAAAGAGTAAAGTATGGAAAGAGGTTGAAGAGAGTAACTTCTCAGTGGAAAAGCCCAATGTATTAGTTTTCTATTGGTGCTGTAACAAGTGATCACAAAGTTAGTGATGTAAAACAATGATACTTTATTACCTTACAGTTTTGGGGTTCTAACACTGGACTAACATCAAGGTCTTAGCAGGGATGTGGACAGGACTACATTCTTTTTGGGGGGCTCCAGGAAAGAATCAGTTTCCTTGCCTTCTCCAGCTTCTAGAGGCTGCCTACATTCCTTGGCTCAAGGTCCCCTTTCTCTATCTTTAAAGTCATAAAACAACAGGTCCAGTTCTTCTCACATTACGTCACTTGGACCTGCTTCCTTCATCTGCTTTCTTCTTTTCCTCTGACTCTCTCTTCTTCCTTTTGATTGCATTGGGCCTACCCAGGTAATTTGGGATAGCTTTCCTATCAGAAGGTCCATTGATTGGAAAGCTTAATTCCATTAGTAATCTTAATTTCTTTTTGTCATGTAACCTGACATATTCACAGATTCCAAGGATTAGGGCATAGAAACATTTGCTGGGAGCAGGGGCTAGTATTCTGTCTACTATGTCTGGCTAATGTTGCCTTAGCCAGGTGGTCAGGGCTCACAGCAATAGTGGTAAGTCATGCTGATAAATCATGTACATTTGATTGGTGATGAGAGTGTTACATTACCTCTCTGATGTTTCCCCCCTCCAACCCAACCATACCCAAGTCTAATCATGAGAAAAATATTAATACCAGGCACATCCATTGAGGGACATTCAATAAAATAACCTGAACAATACTACTCCAAACTATCAAGGGTCATTGCAGTAGGAATGTGAATGGTCCCTAGGTGCTGGAAAAGACAAGGAAATAGAGTCTTCTCTAGAGCCTCCAGAAAGGACCAAGCCCTCCTGACACGTTGATTTCAACCCAGTTAGACCTGTATTAGACTTATGGTCTACAGAACTGGGAGATAATACATTTAGATTATTTTAAGCCACTGAGTTTGTGGTGATATTTTACTACAGCAAAAGAAAAGTAATACTGTCATCAAAAACAAGAAAAGTCTGAGAAACTGTCACAGCCAAGAGGAGTCTAAGAAGATTTGACAACTAAATGAAATGTAGTATCTGGATGGGATCCAGGAACAGAAAAAAGAGCATTAAGTAAAAATTAAGGAAATCCATACAAAATGTGGATACTAATTAATAACAATATATAAATATTAATTAAGTAATTGTGCCAAATGTGCAGTGTCAATAGGGAAAGCTGCGTGTCAGGTACATGGGAGCTTTCTGTACTATCTTTGTAATTTTTCTGTAAACCTAAAACTATTCTAAAATAAAACATTTAACAAAGAATAAAAAGTAAATGTCTTAGTATATAAGCCACTATTAAAATGGTGTTCCAATGTTGTAGGTAAAACTATCCAAATGCCAAATGGATGATCCAGGTAATACTTTATTAAGTATCTACCATGTACAGGGGAACCGTAGGGTATATAAAAATGAATCTTTCAGGATCCCCCTTCTCAAGGAACCCAAGTTCTAATTTGGATGATAACACATTTGTGAGTTGCTGTAATAGTGAGAAAATGCATAAAAGCCACGAGGCTAAAGTTCAAAGGACACTTGGAATAGAAAAATGAACTTCCACTTGGGGACTTTGTGAAGGACGTAGCATTTGTATTCTGCCTTGAAATATAACCAGAGCTTGTACATGCATGCTTGAAGGTGAAGCAGAAGACTGACAAGCCAAAAGTATTAGAACAAAGGCCTAGGAAAAGAGGATGTTAGCAGAAGTATGTTGAATTAAAGTGCCTTGAACACCTGAATTATGTCTGCCTTTTTCATCATTATATCCTCTTTACGTCCAACAAAACATGCAGCAATTGCTCCACAAATATCTGTTGATTAATGGAAGGAAAAATAGATGGAAAATAAGTTGTGAAGATCTCCGATGCCAAATTAATGAGTTTAGCCACTTAAAGTTTTTAAGCAAAACAACATGATTTGAGCTGCTCTGTGGAAAGATTAATCTGGCAAAAAAAGCAGTTCAGATGGAAAGGGAGATGAAGGAAAATATTAAACTTGTACAAGTGAGAAATTATAATTATAGTAATCTTATTTGTTTGCTAAAATAATCACTAGGCTCTTTTTATTAAAAATTTGATTTTTGTTTATGTCAAATTAATACCTTATAAAAATCAGTGATTTATAATGAAAAATACCAGTCTCCTGTTCAAGCAGAACAACCCCAGTATCTCCGTAACAAAGATAGCAGCTTTCAACTCTTTTAACCATTTATTCTAATATTTACCTCCTTCTTTTTAAGTTTTAAACACATATGACTAGTTCTTAATTTTGAAATTTTATGTACTATTTTTTGACTCTCCACTCTGAAAAATGAGCATTTCACTTTCTCATACTGCATCATAATCCCTTATACTCACTCCCATAATTCCTTTTCCCCATCTGTCTAGTATAGATATAGTAATCATTTTTGCTAATCAATATTTGATGTTTACGAATTTATCATAAATAATGGCTAGACCAATGGCTAAGCCATATGGTCTACTGTGATTATCACAATTTCTTTCTTATACAACTTTTTGTTTTTGTTGAAGGTAATAATTGCTTTGTTTTTTATTTACTTAGTTTTCCATAGGTCTTTCAGTGTGGTTAAGCACACTATGAAGTCTAAGGCACCAATTTGGAGCAAATATTTTCTAAGATCGTTCTTAGGATAATATATTACTATAAGACATATTGTCTTTGAAATTCTAACTGCCTTTTAAAGAAATGGACACTCTTGTTTCTTTGATTACATGTTTTTCTCTTTATTCTTTGGTTTTCTTGAAGTATGTTCTCCAAGGAACTTACTCTGATATTTGAAAGGTAATAGTCTTAAAAGATTATATGTCTATATGCTATTTTTCTAATTAATATATTAGATGGATATAAAAGTCTAGTTCGAAATTAGTTTTTCCTGAGAATTTTGAAGACTTGCCAGTTATCTTCTAGTGCCTAGTGGCATGCCTTTTTGATTTCTAATTTCTTCCATGCAGCATGTTTGTTATCCTTGGGAGTTTCTGAGATTTAAAAACAATCCATGATGTTCTGAAACCTCACTAATGTATGCCTTGGTGCAGGTACTTGATATGGTTTGGGTCTATGTCTCTACCACATCCCATGTTCAATTGCAATCCCCAGTGTTGGAGGTGAGGCCTGTTGGGAGGCAATTGTATGATGGGGGTATATCCTTCATGAATGGTTTAACACCATCCCTTTGGTGCTGTTCTCGTGGTAGTTAGTAAGTTATTGTGAGATCTGGTTGTTTAAAAGTGTGTAGCACCTCCCCTGCCCTCTCTTTCTCCTGTCTCAGCCATGTAAGACGTGCCTGCTTTGCTTCACCTTCTGCCATGATTGTAAGTTTCCTGAGACCTCCCCAAGAAGCAGATCCTGCCATGCTTCCTGTAGAGCCTGCAGAACCATGAGCCAATTAAACCCCTTTCATTTATAAGTTACCCAGTCTCAGTAATTTCTGTAAAGAAGTGTGAGAACAGGCTAATGTGGTACTTCTTCCTTATTTTCCATGTAATTACATTTTTGTTCTATTTTTGACAGTTGTTTCCTCTAGCTTTAATTTCTAATACTTCAAATGAATACAAGTATTATATACTCTTAATTATCTTATGTTATTTATTTTCTGAAGATTTTTACAAACAAAATTTCTGTTCTCATTTCATGGATATAATTGTTCCTTTCTGAGAATATTAATTACAGCTTTGGGGAAATTTTTTACTCAGAGTTCTTCTTCTCATTTATTTTATTTAGTATTTCATATTCTCAAAGGTCTAATGATCCTTGACTTCTATTCAGTGTGATTTAAGGTTGATTCATTCTGATTTATTCTTGGCTGAGACATCTCTATAGGGCAAATAGACAGCATTCCCAGTGTTTTGCATAGGAACCCTCAAGTGTCAACTGTATAGGTCTTTTATTTTGGGTCAACTCAGGGAAAATTCCTCTAATCTGCAATATTCTGCCCAGAGAGCATAAATCCAGCTGCTCTTTTCTATGAACCAAATAGGGGAACTTGGATTGACAGGGTTTTTCACTCTTCACTCTGTAAACTTCCACTTAATTCTCCTGTTTTAGAATGGTACCATACATTATATTTGCCATTGGTATGCAAGGGCTCACAGAGATTATGACCTCTCAGACTCAATTCCACCAAAGAATAAGCCTCACCCCCTGTTGGGAGGCTGAGCAGTAGAGGAGAAATCTTGGACTAGAAATTTCTCATTGCATAGTTCCATAATCGCTTATCTGAAACTCTTTGAGCCAGACATGTTTGAAGATTCAGATTTTTTTAGAGTTTAGAAAGTAATATGCTGCAGAACTGATATAAATTTGGTCTTTGAACAATACATGAGTTAGGGGTGCTGAAACCTAAGCACCAGAAAATCTACCACATAACTCTGACTCCCCCAAAACCCTATTGTTGACCAGAAGCCTTACTGATAACATAGTCAATTAATGCCTATTTTGCATGTTATTATGCTTATAAGAAAGTAAGCTACAGAACAGAAAATGTTAAGAAAATCATAAGGAAGAGAAAATATATTTATAGTACTTTACTGTATTTATCGAGACTATAAGTTTATGTTGCCTGTTTAGAAGATTAATCATCTGTCTGAAATGGAGGGCGGGGGTGATAACTGAAGCTGCAAACCTCAATCTATGGTACATATCAAGCAATTCAACTTTTTCTTGTAATGTCATGCCTTTCTCTGCTTCTTGGGAGCACCTCCAGCATCACTAGTGGCACTCTGAATGGGTATCATGGTGTAGTTCAAGGTTTACGGTATTGCACTAAACACAGTAAGAAATACTCAAGAACCATGAGAGATTACTTTTTAGTGTGATAAGCAATTTACTGGAGAGATGAACTGCTCACACAGAGATGATTAGCATCACATGGCGTTCTAAGCAGATACTTGCAACACTTGAGCTCACTGCAATAGCAACAGGAGGTGACTATGAAATTATTACAGCACTACAGCATTACTACAGTTAATTTTATTCAGCTATGGTTTAATACTGCAACTTTGTTTGTTTACATTTCTCCTGACTGCAAACGGAACCCTGTACAGTCTGTAAGCATATGTGTAAGTTTTGATAAATTTTAACTCTGTATAATAGATTTGTGAATACTTTATGGTAGTAAATCACAAAATAGACTCATATCTACAAATGTTTTATGCATTCATGAGATATATAACTTTTTATTAATTTTTGATATTTCTAGGTAATGGGGGTTCATCTGTGAGTCTTCAGATTGTCACAAATCTCCAAGGAACTTTCCAAGATATTTATTGAAAAAAATCTACATATAATTGGACCTGCACAGTTCAAACCCATATTGTTCAAGGCTCAACTGTATTACCTAGTGGGACCTGTAGTAGCCTCCTTAATCAAACACATTGAATTTCCTGCAGAGGAGCATGAATATTTATACTAAGAGGGGTAAATCAAGACTATGAATTAGCTTTACATATTTTAGTTCACATTTTGACAGCAAATTTGTCTGGATAAAGTAAAATTGTGCTGCCAAATAAGTTTTATAAAATTTTTTGGGTTTCAGAAATTTTGGATTTAGGAGCTGCAGGAAAAGAATGATTGAATCTCCCTCTGTCCTTCAATGGTTAATGATGCCTCCAATTCTCCAGCTTTTCTGGAAATTGAATTCATGTGCATCTTATTGGCTTCTCCCTTTGCAAGATTAGGGTTGTCTTTTTCTGCCCTGTTGAATCTGATACCACTTGTCCATCTGCTTTCCATCTTCCAAAATATGGCTGATATTACTTTTCTCCTTTTGTATCTTCTACCGTAATGTTTGAACATGTATGTCTTTACCAGTTTTATTACTTAGCGGCCTTCTTAGTGGAATTCCAGGAATGAGCAGAGATGTGTGCAATCTGCCATGTTTAACTGTAATTCACTGGCCAAGGGTTAACCAGAACCCTGAGATCTAGAAAAAAATGGTTTGCTGAGTTAATACAACTCTATATTCTACAATCACATCTCAATTAATTAAGAGGAGCAAGTTGCAGGGAAAAGGTAAAGGACAATGATTTCTTTCTTTTTATTTTTTCAATTATACTTTAAGTTCTAGGGTACACGTGCACAATGTGCAGGTTTGTTACATATATATACATGTTCCCTGCTGATGTGCTGCACCCATTAACTCCTCATTTACATTAGGTATAGCTCCTAATGCTATCCGTCCCCCATACCCCCACCACACCACAGGCCCCAGTGTATGATGTTTCCCACCCTGTGTCCAAGTGTTCTCATTGTTCAGTTCCCACCTATGAGTGAGAACATGTGGTGTTTGGTTTTCTGTCCTTGTGATAGTTTCATCAGAATGATGGTTTCCAGCTTCATCCATGTCCCTACAAAGGACATGAACTCATCCTTTTTTATGGCTGCATAGTATTCCATGATGTATATGTGCCACATTTTCTTAATCCAGTCTATCATTGATGGACATTTGGGTTGGTTCCAAGTCTTTGCTATTGTGAATAGTGCCGCAATGAACATACGTGTGCATGTGTCTTCATAGCAGCATGGTTTATAATCCTTTGGGTATATCCCCAGTAATGGGATGGCTGGGTCAAATGGTATTTCTAGTTCTAGATCCTTGAGGAATCGTCACACTGTCTTCCACAATGGTTGAACTAGTTTACAGTCCCACCAACAGTGTAAAAGTGTTCCTATTTCTCCACATCCTCTCCAGCACCTGTTGTTTCCTGACTTTTTAATGAAGGCCATTCTAACTGGTGTGAGATGGTATCTCATTGTGGTTTTGATTTGCATTTATCTGATGACCAGTGATGATGAGCATTTTTTCTTGTGTCTGTTTGCTGCATAAATGTCTTCTTTTGAGAAGTGTCTGTTAATACACTTCACCCACTTTTTTTTGAGTTTGTTAGATTTTTTCTTGTAAATTTGTTTAAGTTCTTTGTAGATTCTGCATATTAGCCCTTTGTCAGATGGGTAGGTTG
Organism: Theropithecus gelada; assembly: GCF_003255815.1. Classification (NCBI taxonomy): domain Eukaryota; kingdom Metazoa; phylum Chordata; class Mammalia; order Primates; family Cercopithecidae; genus Theropithecus; species Theropithecus gelada. Next base: position 135,637,415 of record NC_037672.1, on the reverse strand, counting down.
TAAAAATTTTCTCCCATTCTGTAGGTTGCCTGTTCACTCTGATGGTAGTTTCTTTTGCTGTGCAGAAGCTCTTTAGTTTAATTAGATCCCATTTGTCAATTTTGGCTTTTGTTGCCATTGCTTTTGGTGTTTTAGTCATGAAGTCCTTGCCCATGTCTATGCCCTAAATGGTATTGCATAGGTTTTCTTCTAGGGTTTTTACAGTTTTAGGTCTAACATTTAAGTCTTTAATCCATCTTGAATTAATTTTTGTATAATGTGTAAGGAAGGGATCCAGTTTCAGTTTTCTACACATGACTAGCCAGTTTTCCCAGCACCGTTTATTAAATAGGGAATCCTTTATCCATTTCTTGTTTTTGTCAGGTTTGTCAAAGATCAGATGGTTGTAGATGTGTGGTATTATTTCTGAGGGCTCTGTTCTGTTCCATTGGTCTATATATCTGTTTAGGTACCAGTACCATGCTGTTTTGGTTACTGTTGACTTGTAGTATAGTTTGAAGTCAGGTAGCGTGATGCCTCCAGCTTTGTTTTTTTGGATTAGGATTGTCTTGGCAATGTGGGCTCTTTTTGGTACCACATAAACTTAAAAAAAAAAGCTTTTTTGGTTCCATATGAACTTTAAAGCAGTTTTTTCCAATTCTGTGAAGAAAGTCATTAGTAACTTGATGGGGATGGCATTGAATCTATAAATTACCTTGGGCAGTATGGCCATTTTCATGATATTGATTCTTCCTATCCATAAGCATGGTATGTTCTTCCATTTGTTTGTGTCCTCTTTTATCTCACTGAGCAGTGGTTTGTAGTTCTCCTTGAAGAGGTCTTTTACATCCCTTGTAAGTTGGATTCCTAGGTATTTTATTCTCTTTGAAGCAATTGTGAATGGGAGTTCATTCATGATTTGGCTCTCTGTCTGTTACTAGTGTATAAGAATGTGTGTGATTTTTGCACATCAATTTTGTATCCTGAAACTTTGCTGAAGTTGCTTATCAGCTTAAGGAGATTTTGGGCTGAGACAATGGGGTTTTCTAAATATACAATCATGTCATCTGCAAACAGGAACAGTTTGACTTCTTATTTTCCTAACTGAATACCCTTTATTTCTTTCTCTTGCCTAATTGCCCTAGCCAGAACTTCCAACACTATGTTGAATAGGAGTGGTGAGAGAGGGCATCCCTATCTTGTGCCAGTTTTCAAAGGGAAGGCTTCCAGTTTTTGCCCATTCAGTATGATGTTGGCTGTGGGTTTGTCATAAATAGCTCTTATTATTTTGAGATACATTCCATCAATACTGAATTTATTGAGAGTTTTTAGCATGAAGGGCGTTGAATTTTGTCAAAGGCCTTTTCTGCATCTATTGAGATAATCATGTGGTTTTTGTCTTTGGTTCTGTTTATGTGCTGGATTACATTTATTGATTTGCATATGTTGAACCAGCCTTGCACCCCAGGGATGAAGCCCACTTGATCATGGTGGATAAGCTTTTTGATGTGCTGCTGGATTTGGTTTGCCAGTATTTTATTGAGGATTTTTGCATCGATGTTCATCAGGGATGAAATCTCTATTGGTCTAAAATTCTCTTTTTTTGTTGTTTCTCTGCCAGGCTTTGGTATCACTATGATGTCGGCCTCATAAAATGAGTTAGGGAGGATTCCCTCTTTTTCTATTGATTGGAATAGTTTCAGAAGGAATGGTACTAGCTCCTCCTTGTACCTCCGGTAGAATTCGGCTGTGAATCCGTCTGTCCCTGGACTTTTTTTGGTTGGTAGGCTATTAATTATTGCCTCAATTTCAGAGCCTGTTATTGGTCTATTCGGGGATTCAACTTCTTCCTGGTTTAGTCTTGGGAGGGTGTATGTGTTCAGGAATTTATCCATTTCTTCTAGATTTTCAAGTTTATTTATGTAGAGGTGTTTATAGTATTCTCTGATGGTAGTTTGTATTTCTGTGGGATTGGTGGCGATATCCCCTTTATCATTTTTTATTACGTGTATTTGATTCTTCTCTCTTTTCTTCTTTACTAGTCTTGCTAGCAATCTATCAATTTTGTTGATCTTTTCAAAAACCAGCTCCTGGTTTCACTGATTTTTTTTTTGAAGGGTTTTTTGTGTCTCTATCTCCTTCAATTCTGCTCTGATCTTAGTTATTTCTTGCCTTCTGCTAGCTTTTGAATGTGTTTGCTCTTGCTTCTCTAGTTCTTTTAATTGTGATGTTAGGGTGTCAATTTTAGATCTTTCGTGCTTTCTCTTGTGGGCATTTAGTGCTATACATTTCCCTCTACACACTGCTTTAAATGTGTCCCAGAGATTCTGGTATGTTGTATCTTTGCTCTCACTGGTTTCAAAGAACATCTTTGTTTCTGCCTTCATTTCGTTATGTACCCAGTAGTCATTCAGGAGCAGGTTGTTCCGTTTCCATGTAGTTGAGTGGTTTTGAGTGAGTTTCTTAATCCTGAGTTCTAGTTTGATTGCACTGTGGTCTGAGAGACAGTTTGTTATAATTTTTGTTCTTTTACATTTGCTGATGAGTGCTTTACTTCCAACTGTGTGGTCAATGTTATAATAAGTGCAATGCGATGCTGAGAAGAATGTATATTTTGTTGATGGGGTGGAGAGTTCTGTAGATGTCTATTAGGTCTGCTTGGTGCAGAGCTGAGTTCAGTTCCTGAATATCCTTGTTAACTTTCTGTCTCGTTGATCTGTCTAATGTTGACAGCGGAGTGTTAAAGTCTCCCATTATTATTATGTGGGAGTCTAAGTCTCTTTGTAGGTCTCTAAGGACTTGCTTTATGAATCTGGGTGCTCCTGTATTGGGTGCGTATATATTTAGGATAGTTAGCTCTTCTTGTTGAATTGATTGCTTTACCATTATGTAATGGCCTTCTTTGTCTTTTTTGATCTTTGTTGGTTTAAAGTCTGTTTTATCAGAGACTAGGATTGCAACCCCTGCTTTTTTTTTTTGTTTTCCATTTGCTTGGTAGATCTTTTTCCATCCCTTTATTTTGAGCCTTTGTGTGTCTCTGCACAGGAGATGGGTCTCCTGAATATAGCACACTGATGGATCTTGACTCTTTATCCAATTTGCCAGTCTGTGTCTTTTAATTGGAGCATTTGACCCATTTACATTTGAGGTTAATATTGTTATGTGTGAATTTGATCCTGTCATTATGATGTTAGCTGGTTATTTTGCTGAGTACCTGAGACTACAGGTGCATGCCACCATGCCCGACTAATTTTTGTATTTTTATTACAGATGGGGTTTCACCATGTTGGCCAGAATGATCTTGATCTTCTGACCTTGTGACCACCCGCCTTGGCCTCCCAAAGTTCTGGGATTACAGGTGCGAGTCACTGCATCTGGTCATCTATTTTTTATTTATTTTACTTTAAGTTCTGGGATACATGTGCAGAATGTGTGGGTTTGTTACATAGATATACATGTGTCATAGTGGTTTGCTGTACCTATCAACCCATCATCTAGGTTTTAAGCCCCGCATGCATTAGGTATTTGTCCTAATGCTCTCCCTTCCGTTGGCTCCCAACCCCCTACAGGCCCCAATGTATGATGTTCCCCTCTCTGTGTCCATGTGTTCTCACTGTTCAGCTCCCACCTATGAGTGAGAACATGCAGTGTTTGGTTTTCTGTTCCTGTGTTAGTTGCTGAGAATGATGGTTTCCAGCTTCATCCATGTCCCTACAAAGGACACAAACTCATTCTTTTTTATAGCTGCACAGTATTCCATGGTGTATATGTGCCACATTTTCTTTATCCAGTCTATCATTGATGGACATTTGGGTTGGTTCCAAGTCTTTGCTATTGTAAATAGTGCTGCAGTAAACATATATGTGCATGTCTCTTTATAGTAGAATGATTTATAATCCTTTGGGTGTATACCCAGTAATGGGATTGCTGGTCAAATGGTAGTTCTGGTTCTAGATCCTTGAGGAATCACTACACTGTCTTCTACAATGGTTGAACTAATCTACACTCCCACCAACAGTGTAAAAGTGTTCCTATTTCTCCACAGCCTTGCCAGCATCTGTTGTTTCCTGACTTTTTAATCATCGCCATTCTAACTGGCATGTGATGGTATCTCATTATGGTTTTGATTTGCATTTCTCTAATGACCAGTGATGATAAACTTTTTTCATTCATATGTTTCTTGGCCACATAAATGTCTTCTTTGGGAAAGTGTCTGTTCATATCCTTTGCCTACTTTTTGATGGGGTTGTTTTTTTTTTTCTTATAATTTGTTTAAGTTTCTTGTAGATTCTGGATATTAAACCTTTGTTAGATGGATAGATTGCAAAAATTTTCTCCCATTCTGTAGGTTGCCTGTTCACTCTGATGATAGTTTCACAATTGCTACAAAGACAATAAAATTCTTAGAAACACAACTTACAAGGGATGTGAAGGACCTCTTCAAGGAGAACTACAAACCACTGCTCAAGGAAAGAAGAGAGGACACAAACAAACGGAAAAACATCCCATGCTCATGGATAGGAAGAATCAATATCATGAAAATGGCCATACTACCCAAACTAATGTATAGCTTCAAGCTATTCCCATCAAGTTACCTTTGACTTTCTTTGCAAAGTTAGAAAAAATGACTTTAAATTTCATATGGAACCAAAAAAGAGCCTGTATAGTCAAGACAATCCTTAGCAAGAACAACAAAGCTGGAGGCATCTTGCTGCCTGACTTCAGACTATACTAGAAGGCTACAGTAACCAAAATATGGTACTAGTACCAAAACAAATATATAGATCAATGGAACAGAACAGAGGCCTCAGAAATAATGCCACACATCTACAACCATCTGATCTTTGACAAACCTGACAAAAACAAGCAATGGGGAAAGGATTCCCTATTTAATACATGGTGCTGGGAAAACTGGCTAGCCATATGCAGAAAACTGATACTGGACCCCTTCCTTACACCTTATACAAAAATTAACTCAAGATGGATTAGAGACTTAAATGTAAAACCTAAAACCAGAAGAACCCTAGAAGAAAACCTAGGTAATACCATTCAGGACATAGGCATGGGCAAAGACTTGATGACTAAAACACCAAAAGTAATTGCAACAAAACCAAAATTGACAAATGGGATCTAATTAAACTAAAGAACTTCCACACAGCAAAAGAAACGATCATCAGACTGTGAATTAGCTTATACATAATTTAGAGAAATTTGTTCTTCTTTGTGGGCCTTAATTTTAATCTTGACAATTGGGGATGGTGTTGAATGATTTTTAAATACCTTTAAAATGTCACAATGCTTTATGCAAATATTAATATAGTGGTGAGGAAACTGATCTCCCTCTACATGTGTATATATCTATATATCATTCATATAACGAATATGTGAATAAATCCCAAGCGGAACTAACAACATTATTGCTACCTTGGGGTGCATTTAAAAAGAAAGAATTTTTCTTGCTTTTTCTTTTTAAATAGTATTTAGATGTGCTTACATATGAAAGCAAAAACATATTTCCTATGGGCTACTTGCTTGATTTGTTAGGAATACTTAATCTAAGTTTAATTTTTTTGTACAGAAGTTTTGGTGTACCTAATTTAGTCTACTTTGCAGACATTTATATTAATCTTATAAAGAGATTATGTACAAATCATATTA